>NC_072738.1:98788004-99044740 GCF_026930045.1 Uloborus diversus
TACGGGCAAATTACCATAACATATGCGAGCAAATAAACGTAGCAAATTGGTGAGAAATTCATTATCCATTATTTGTAAATATACAGGCGGACCAAATGACCTTTTAAATTCCTACTACGGGCAAAGCCGTGCGGGTACCGCTGGTCAAAAAATAACCGCAAATTGCAGCTTTTTTGTGTAACTGTGTCTACTTAGCCGATGACATCCCAACTTATGTACTAAAACTTCTGTAGACAAATTTTCTTCGTTGGGAAATATTTAAAGAGACATCCCAAGCAGCACAGAGGCGTTCAAAACCCGTTGTATAACACGTTCAAAGAACACCAGCCGATACGTTCAAATTAAGTTCTCCCAGAACGGTCTAAAAAGCGTCTATGTGTCTCATCGATCGATGTCGTATAGCACGTCGAAATCAGGTGTTGTACCACCGCTTTTGCACCAATTTTGAACGTGAAATAAAACGTTATGTGAAAGTACTAGGAAGACGTTTCATTTTGGTGTTCAGTAGAACGTCGAATGTTACGTTACATTTAGGTGCTAGGAATACGTTTGATTTTAGTTCTCATTACACGGTGTTGATATTTTGGTTTTAAAGGCAAATTTAATAGGGAAAATTAGAACAGGCTTGAAAATGCAATATTTCTCAAAAAAAAAAGTATCATTATTGCATAATAAATATATGCAACAATTATGCTTTCTTTTTTTGAGAAACAACGTATTTTCAAGCCTATTCTTTCTCCTTCTTTATGATTAATCAAGTTCATTCAACAACTTCTGAAATATATTATCATAAAAGATTTTCTTTAAAGTGTCAGTTCGATTCCGTTTTACTTTTGGTAAGTTTAAATCATGCAGGTGGACCGTATTGTGAAATATTAAAAATATGTGCTAACAAAGAAAAACCATTATTGAAAATAACTATTAAAAAATGAAATTAGTCACACGTTAAAAGAACTTATTATATTCAAATACCGGTTAAAACATGATCTGCAATAAATAAATATAGTAATGTTATAAGTAATTGATAAGAGAGAGAGTTAATGTAATAATGTTTGTTATAAAAATAAAATTGAATACACATTGATGGATATATATAAACATTTATTTATTAAATACAAAGATTATGCAAATATGTACACACAAAAAGAACAAAAATATCCCAGATTAAACTATCAAAACGTACAACATATACGAAAATTGATTTCTTGAACATATTCTAGAGGCGGCATTTTGGCACGATCGTTAAAAATAAATTTTTCTTTGGAGGCTGTCCTTAAATGATGTCACGCTTTGAGGAAGGGGGGGGGGCAGGTTCCTAAAATTGAGTTTGTGACAAGGAGGAGGCAGGGTCTATCAGAAGTGTTACATCACGCGTTTTTTTACAAGAATATGCTTATAAAAAGAGCGAGATATGTCACAAAGGGGGTGGGGGCACGGCGAAGTGTGACACTTCGTCAAAGGGGGAAATGGCGCCCATATGTATAATTTTAAGGGGAGGGGGCTAAGATTTTTTTTTTTGTTCCAAGGCTTTTATTTGAAGATTTTTTTTTTTTTTTTTAACTTTCTTCTTCTGTCTACATAGTAAAAGAAAGTTACAGTCGTGAAGGGATTCCTGTTTTAAAATTAACCATTTTAGGGGAATCATTTATGCACAGCTCCTTATGACAATAGACTGTCAAAAGTGCTTTACAAAGATTTATTTTTGTTGTTTGGAAGCCTGCTGAATGTCACACGAAGAAAAAAAAAGAAAGAGAGAGAGAGAGAGAAAGAAAGAAAGCGGCAGGTAAGACATTCAATTCCTGAATGGGTGGGAGAGGAAGGGAAAAGAAGAATTCTATATATATTTTACAATAGATCAAGCGATTAATGACGCCTGAAAAGGTAAATTTTACTTAATGAGTACTATAGCAATTATTTTTAATTTTTAACTCAATGTAAAATGTATCCATAAAATTGTATTCACCAGACACTGCAAATACATTTGGAAATAATATTGACATATATAGAATTGCGAGACATAAACACGCTTGTTTAAGCAGATGAAGAAGTTTTGGTCTTATTCTGTGAAATGCAAAACTCAGTAAAATAATTATTACTATCTTCAACTCTAGGTATCGCAAAAAATCGTGTTAGCGGTTTAAAAATTTTGCTGTCTTTGTCAATTAGTGTGGCAAGTGGAGAAATGAGTTTCAAAATAAAAATAACGATTTGTTTAAAGCTCCATAACTCTTCAAGTTAGGTTAAATGGCAATTAAACATGAATTAATAAAAGAAATCAATTAAAAACTTCAATCATCAGGTCCTGATATACCAGACAGAAAAAAAATGTACTGGATTCTAACGTTAGTCCTGATATTCTTTGTTTTTATTTTACTGACTAGCTGACCCAGCCACGCGTTGCTGTGGCAGAGAAGTTGGATTAAAATAAACTTTTACTCATTATTTTGATAGAATCAAATAAATATTTTTAATACAGCTTAAAATAGTATAGCCGATTTTAAAACATATGAGATTGATAATGGGCGTAATTCAATGTAAAAACGATTCTTAAATGTTACTGGAAAATTATGGGCAGTTAATGTGGTCAATTTCTTCCAGTAACATATCATGCCAAAACCCGGAAAGTTTTCCGATAAAAGTTAATAACCTTCCTGAAATCATCTCGGAAGCCTCTTGAAAAATTCGAAGATCCTCCCGTTTGAAGTTAATCGTGTTTCTGGAACTTTAGTGTAAACTTAGGAAGGGATACAAAAAAAGCTTAGCACCGTTCTGATTTATTAAGGAACTTCTATAAGCAGTAATGCAAACATAGCCAAAGCTTAGCCAGAACTGCAAGCAAGTATCGAAAAGTTTTACTCAGAAACGTTTCGGAATTTTTTTTTTTTTTTTTACAGTGCAGGCTGAAGAAAGTACTTATTGAATTCAGTAAGTACTTACTTATTGAATTCAGTAAGTACTTACCTTTTGAATTCAGTAAGTACTTACTTATTGAATTCAGTAAGTATTTCCCTTTTGAATTCAGTAAGTACTAACTAAATTTTCTATGGAAAAAGCACTATACTTACGCTTAGTAAATTTTTAAGTATGGCTTCCGCAAAAAACAAAACAAAAATAACTTTAAAGTGATAGTAAATATCGAAACTAATTGTAAAATAACCGAATGTAGAAACAAAGCGTAAACCATCATACACTTTTAGATTCTACACTACATTTTTTCACCTCAGCTTTCTCTATAGTTTGTAATCAATTACAAAATACACTAACTAAATTAAAAAAATATAAAAAATAAATTTTTTTAATGAAGTTGATAACATTGACTTCGAAGTATTGTTTCTATTATTTGAAAACTGAAAACTGTCTAAGCACTAAGTTGTGCACAATGTTCTTGCTTAACCAGTCTTTTGCTAATACGAAAAGTATGATAACTTTCCACGTGTGAGTAGGCGATATATGGTTGCCCATAAGAGAAATATTTATGTTTCAAGTCCAAACCGAAAGAAGACATTGTTTGTTCTTGAGATCTATTTATGGTCTTTGCAAAAGCTAAACGAATCAAAAATTGAAGCCTTTCAAATGGGTTTGAAAATTTTGACGCTATTAATGGATTACGTGGCAACACAAACATTTCTCCTTTAAACTTTCCCGACAAAATTGTTGACTTTTGATGAAGAAAAGTGTTCCGTTGCGTAATTTAGGTGGGTTTAAATCGCGAAAAAGAACAAATCGTTGAGCCTATTTTCAACCGGAAATCGTGTAGTCGCATTCCTGGTGTATCCAGGGAATTTAAAAATTGAGTTGGAATGTTTACTGCTTTGTTTTAATCGACAACTGTATAGGCTTGTTCAGCATCAATGGGGAGCTTTTTTTCCAGCCGTCAGTAATGGCTCATTATTCGCAATAATTGTAGCTAAGACAGCGTCATTGCTCTGTTGTTATACGTTGCAAATCAGTGTTAACTAAGTCGGTGGCCCAATTATTAAGTGACGGCATATCATAATAACTAAGTGGCAAATTTGAAATTGAAACGCAAAAACCTTCAGTTAAAACTAAAGTTTCATATTCATCTCTGGTGTAAAATCTTGATTTGGACATTTGTGTGTTTGCTAAACTTTATGAAATACGTCTTCAAACGTGAAAGTTATATAGTTTCTTCTAAAAAAATAATGATTGTGTTGGCTAGTATGTCAACAAAATTGTTTTAAATAGTTGACGAATACTGTTTCTCCTTATGTCAAACCTGCATTAGAAAGTGTCAACTCCCAATGACTTTGTGCGACCAATAAATACAGTTTGCGACATACATCAGGATATGTATTTGACAGTCGACAGTTGACGATCCACAAATATTCCTGTCTGTTCGGGAATGTTTACCGAAAACAAAACTGCTACAAAACCGGCGTGATTACAGAGGAAATTATGATTTTAAAAAAATTAAATTTATCTGGGAATAGACTCTCAATTAGTTCACTTTTCGTCTCAAAGGCAGTGTAGAAATTGTCTGGCTATTTGTTGTACTGTATATTTTGATACAGTTCAATTGCACCGTTTCCAATACTCAGCAATTGCTTAGAAAATACTTATGCGATTAGATTATTTTGCGTTCATACTCGCATGTTCATGGCCAATCGCATTATCTCGACATTACGCTATAAAAACGATTGTTTTAAACATGCGTTGATTTCATCGGAATAACTGGTAATGTTTGCCGGAAGTCCCCAGACAGTATTCAGATGATTTCACCTAAAAGTTTATAGTTGCAGTTCAAATCTTGCACAATCCTAAGATGTGCTTCGAATGAATGCTTTTACTCATGAGCCATAGTACACTTATTCCAAATTATAATTTCACTCTCTTGCAACACTACAGCCATACCACGTTTTTTTCTTTTTTTCTTTAATGTTACATATTGCGTTTTGTTTGTTATGAATATCTAAAAGGCAACTTTAAAGTTGAATGTGCTGTTCGTCTACCATCTAAAAGTAGCAGCAATGCCAGTCGATGCAATTGTCACTGCAATTTTCTGTTGCGAACGTATCTTTGCAAGAATTAATGATATTAAAAATCTCTTGGGGAATAAAATAAAGAAAATAATTGTTTTCCGCTTAAATTCATTAACCTTCCCGAAATTAACCTGGAATATTCTTGAAGAACTCAGTAGTCTTCTTGGTTAAAGGCAGTTATGATTCTGGCACCTTCAGAGAAGCCTAACGCAGGTTTAACATAATAGCCAGGAACCTTAATGCTTTTCTAAGAAAGCTCTCAAAGCATTAATACACGCATTGCCAACGCGAAGACAGACTCTCAAGCAAGTAGCTCGAATGTAACTCCTCTGCAACTCTTGCAAAGCTTCGTGATCCAGATATCTTTTCGCACTCATTGGGTGTCGAGTCAATCTGGACGAACCGTAGTCGCTCCGAAACCGATACACCTATTAAATACGTTTAGTTAATCTTGATACTGGTGGAGAAAAATACTTTTCACAACGGTGTGAAATCTGCAATTTGTAGCAATTCAAGGAAACGTTTTGAAAAATATAGTTGATTTTCTCAGGAAGTAAATAATAACCTGTAATATCCCGAAACGTTATATGGAAATTCTAAGCAGCATTTCTAAGTTTTATTATCATGGTGTTTTTAGTAGTAAGTCATACGATGTTCGAGTTATATCGATTAATTAATTTACACCGCCATCTATTAAGAATTTTTAGAACTAAACAATTAATTCACACTATTATTGCATAATTAATATGAAATTTGCAAAAAAAAAATTATAAAAACTATCCTATCTTTTAAGTTGGACCAAATGACACATAGATATGAAATTTGAGAAAAATCGGTTGAGTAGTTTCGGAGTTTACCCCGAACAAACATCGTGACACGAGATTTTTATATATATAAGATAAGTTATTTGTCTTTTCTTGTTTCTTGTCGACCCAGAATGAAGCAAACAAATTTCTATTTTCCAAAAACTATAAAATATTCCTGGTTCAAGACAAAGTCATTTTGCTCACAAATGCTTCTTTTCACTAAAAAGTTGTATAAAGGGAAAAATCTCTTGGTTCTAAGTAAATTTGCAGCAGTTGGAAAATTTAAGCCTAAACTTGCTTATCAGAAGAGTAAGATTTTTAATGAATCAGAGCTTGATGTAAAGGTGCCGATTTCAGAATCTTTTTTCGTTTCTTCTTAATTAATTTTTAGAGTTGATAAGAGCAGATAAACTGCCCTTATCAACACTAAAAATTAATACAAATCACAATAGAGGAATGATAGGTCAGCATTAAGACCTTTCAAATTTTGTACAGCACAAGCAAAAGCAATTAACCCATCAAGTTGTCATAAAAGTGTCCTAATTGCATTCTATTTACTATTTTAAAACTTTATGGGATATATATATATATATATATATTGTTAGAACAATGATTTTATTTTATTCGTTGACTCAAAATTGCTGTACTGATATTTTTTTATCAGAAATGCATGGCATTTCCAACCTCTTTTTTGTTCTCAAAAAAATTAAGATACTTCTATAGAACCAACCTTGATCAAGGATGTGGTTCGAGTAAAATAAATTAAATATTACTACAAAATATTATAAGTCAGGAAGACACGTTTAAAGCTATGCAGATACAGAATGAATAATGTTCGATGTTGTAAAAAATTGTAGATACCAAATTCAACATATGTATGCACTCACATGAAATATGAATAATACATGTAAAACATAAAAATACAGATTTAACCATAATATTTATGCATAACATATGAAATTTTTCCTATAATTAATAATGTAAAATTAAGCACCTGTAAACAAAATAAATGTATGCTCCTTTGGCACAAAATGTATTGTTGGCAAATGTATTTTTGCTAGGACGATTTTTACGGTTTTTTAAATGCAAAAATATGTACATACACAATTCAAAAATGTATACACATTAAACACAAAAATATTAACAAAAATTTTAAATAATGTGCAAAAACTAATTTGTTTGGAATTCACTCGAGTTTTCACCATTTTTGGTGAGGGCTTTTCTCATCACTTTTTACTATACCCGTCACTTCAAGTATTTTGCTCGTAGGAAAAAGAAGTTCAAGCTAGGTCTTTCCTGATGATTTTTGTTCATTATGAAAAAAGCGAATGATCTTGATGAGTTTTTAAGCTTTTCTAGGTAGTGTTAATACAATTCAATTATTTTTTTAAATTGTATAATTATGCCGAAAATTTGCATGCTTCAACCAATCTTTAATGGTATTTTCAACAACCTCTACTGCAATTCCCGTTGAAAATGGATGGAATGTTGGAATTTTGTCTTATTGCAGCTAAAAAGAGAAAAAAAAAATATAATATTAATGCAAGCATATAAAAAGCATGATATAAAAATTCATAATTTCTTTAAAATTTGTGAATTTTCTTTAGTTATTATGAAGCTGGGAATGTTTAAAGGGGTAGGATCTTTAGTTAATCTCTTTCTCTCAAAACAACTCGTGTATCTTTTTCTCAAAAACTGCTTAGCATCCTACTTTTCACATTTTTATGACACAGTGCATGAATGTTACTGTATCTAGTGAAGCAAGAATTTGGAAATATTTGTTACATATTAATAAGTAGACTAGAATTATGTTGTGATGAAAAAAAATATTACATGATGTTAATGATATATTAATATATCACTTTAATATAGTACATTACTTTTTGGCAATTTTTAATGATAAATTAATACTATTAATATTATTAAAACACACATTTTTTTACCGAAAATATTGTAATTAGAAAAGTTCTATCAAAATATCATATTTTCAGAAAAATATATTATATATTATCATGACAAAAATCGCAAACCTTCATTTTGTAACTTTTTGTATGCAGATTGAAAATTCATATGAAAAAAAATGAAACAGTTTGAAAAAAAAAAAAATAAATTTCATGATCCAATATTTTCAACAAATTCATACAACTTAATAATAAACGAATTTTTTTTTTCCAAGCTCTCAAAAATTTCCTACATTATAGGGTAGAGTTACAATGAATGGGACAGCTGCATTTTATGCCAAAGTAAAATTGAAAAATATGCCTAGCTTTGTCCTAAATATGGAAGCTGGAGTTTAAAGCTGCAACAGCTACTGGACAAGCCAGGAATAATTTTTCATTTTATTATGCAGAGGTGGTCATCTTCTCCAAGGTTGCACCCTCTCAAATACCCCCTCCACCACATAATATCAAAAACCCTTTCACATCACTCCCTAATAGTTTCAAGTGTGTATTTTGTGTCATGGGTACCCATGTATTTCAGTATTAATGGAGCACTAGAACATTCTACCAAACTCCCATACTATTTTCTACTATGTAGAACCTGTAAAGTTAACCACCTGTTTAAACTGACTGCTTTTGTGAGACAGAATTTGTTTTATATCTAATTTATCAACTTCTATGGACCACTTAAGTACTACACCAGAAGTGATCAGCTTACACAGGTTTCACTGTACCAAGATATTCTTGGTTAACTCTAGTTTTATGTACCAATTAAAAAAATGGATTAAACATCTAAAAATCTCAGTTATATTGATATTTTTATGAAATACATTAAAAATAATAGCTACCAATAATTAAGAGAACTTTTTGATGTCTTGAAGCATCTCTTTGGTTTTTTGCCTGCCCAGTTGAAGGATATTGCCAGATGGTTTGTCAGAATATCAGACATTGTTTTTCTTGTTGCCAGTTTCACATCCACCCCAACTTTGGACGAAAACAGTCTTGCCTAAAAAAAAGGAGAAGCAGGGTAATTAAAAGATTTTACACATACAGTGGTCGCCGTTTAATTGAATCAGTGGTTAATTGAATCAACCTCTTTAATGAACCAAATTGTCAAAAACAGAACAAAGTCCAGCTTTATTGAATTAGCCGCTTTATTGAATCAGCCGCTTTAAGGAATCAAAACGGTTTAGAACTAACGTGATTCAAATAAGCATCGATCACTGTATATCAATGAGGGAACAAATATACAGCAGTACCTATTTTAAGGGGTACCTCTGAATAAGGGACATTTTTTCTGGTCCCAGTCCCTTTAATTTGGGACTTCCACGTTTTTTCCTCTAATTAAGGGACAGTCAGAGAGAAAAACTGCAGTAATTATTGTAAAAATGCATAGACAAAAAGTTTTTTTTTTGTCTAAAAATTAACTGGTAGCAGTTTGCCTTGACATGAACATGCAAAGCAGCAATTTAAATTGTATTTAAAATTCTTGTTGAGATTTATACTCGTATTTTTCCTTCTCAGTAATTTATTCACATGGGTTCAACCACAGCCTTCTATATATCAGGCCTACGCGCTGTATTGCGCAATCGATGTCACGTGACCTCAAGCAGGCGTTGAGCGGGAAAATCCCTTTAGTTCAAACAGTGTTGTGGACTTCAAGTAGCTGCTCGTTGCGGATGCAATATTGTATTTCATCTCACAACTTTAGTATCAAATAGCAAAGTAATATTTATTCCAAATGTGTGAATACGTTATTAACTGTCTTAATGGAGACTTGAAATGATGTTTTCTTTTTTGTTCTTTGTATTTAACTGTGCTAAATCGTTACGTTTCGTCAAGTTTACATTATAAGCCGTTGTGATACTTTGGTGGTGAAAATTTAACGTATCAAATGTTGAACATCTCCAAATATGTTTGAAGCTACTATTGTTGGATTAAAAAATGTTAAGAAGGTAAGTGTGGTTACCAATGGTTATTTTTAAGCAGAATTGATAATAAAAATAAATACAGTAAAATCCCTCCTAACGGATTCCCCTCCTATGAGGACAGTATTTAATTCCTCGATTCTAAGGTAAAATTAAAAGGTATTATTAAACCTCTGTCATGCGGACACCCTTCTATTGCGAACAAAAAAATTTTTGTCTTGTTAGTGTCCGTATTAGAGGAGTTTTACTGTACTTGTTAAATAATATTTTAAGGATTTTTTACTTGTAAGGGACGAATTTTTATGTATGTTTTTTCATGCTACATATTTTTATCACTTTCGATTTTAATGACGAAGCTTTTCTGCCCTCAATTTGTGTAATGATTATTTTTTGTAACTATTGTTTCAAGGAACTTTTTAACATGAATTGGCTGAAGAGTGCTGTTTAATATATACATTAGATCGCGGTTCATTAAAAAGAGCAACTGTTCTAACTTTTAAAGCAGTTTCTATTTCTGTAAGGTACTGTACTCTATTATTGAAAGGTACACATTTTTATATATGTTTTTTTTCATGTAATACACGTTTATTACTTTCGATTTTAATGACGAAGCTTTTTGTCCTCACTTTGGTAAATGATAATTTTTTGTAACTAAAATTTCAAGGAGCTTTTTAATATGAATTCTCTGAAGAGTGCAGTTTAATAGATACATGAAATCGTGACTTTTGAAAAACACCAACTTTTTCTTTTAAACCTAGCTTCTATTTGTATAAATGTATTTTAAAATGTCGTGGATTTTTTTTTCGAGGAATTCATAGCAAATGAAAATGAATTAAAGCTTTTAACAACTATTAGCGAGCCATGCATTAGAAATGTAGTACATGACCATTACAAGCTTAGCTCTCACACCATTTTCTTGATTTTGAGAAATGTTATGCAAACGATTTATAACATACTGTTGAATAACTTCTCAAAAAAAAAAAAAAAAAAACCTCACCGATAACTCATGATAAATCTAATTATATTTTTTACTCTAGAATATATGCATCAGTATTGTCCTTTTATACCAATTGTTTAGTTTGTTTCAATTGTTCAGATGTTTTGTAATTATTATTGGGTATTGGAGTGATTTTTCTCTCAAAAATGTATACTGTTTCTTTTGTTTGTAACAGTTAGAAATATGGCTAAATATTGGTTCATTTTATTCCACCTTATTTTTTTTTCCAATTGTCTGTATCTTTATCAAAGGAAATCAATACTACTGTAAATCATTCGTGTGAAAAATGCAAAATATTTATTAGTTTATGAATAAGAAATATGCACTTCCCGTTTATCTTCGCCGTCTGTCTTAATCATTTTACAATTTACAGTAAGGAAATTTATTTCGTACTTTCTTTTGCATTATGATTTGAAGTTAAAGTGTATTTTTTTTTACCCTTAAAAATTTTCATTTTTATTCATTATCTAAATATTTATTGCGAGTATAATATTTAATGTGTCATGCATGACATGAATATTAATTTAGTTTACTATTTAAGAACTATTTGTGTCGATATTAAAACTCGAACGATATAAATTTTTAATTTAGAGATGTATCGGAGTATTTCATGTAAAAAGTAACAGTTTTTGTAATGGATTATAAAAAAATCTAAATTTTTATACACGGTAGAGCTATTATGAGATGTAAACAAACCGCCTTCACTGGCGGCCATGTTGAATGAGCGCGCAGGCCTTGTGTTAAGATGGCTGTGGTTCAACTCAGACAAATAGTGCACCGCCAATGATCAACTTTTTATAGAAAACCTAAAACGTGGTCACACTGTATTTGCATTGCATTGCATTGTAAATTATGTGACATGAAGCAAATCCATGAAACAAGTTATACAAATATTATTTCTATGAATTCCTAAATTTGATTCTACTAAATTTTTGATTAAATTTTAATTTTAAAGACAACATTTTTTTTCAATTTGAATAACTTTAAATTTTAGTTTAGCTTTTTCAAACATTTGTAATATTTACTCTTAATAGTTAATGTCCACTATGATTATTTTTTTCAAAGTACACAGCATGCATCAATTCATATGCCAGTGGCACCTCTATTTAAGGAACACAAAGTCTAGTGTCAACAAAGTTAGTGTCCTTTATTGAGAAGTTCTACTATAGTAAGCTGAATCTTAATATTCATTTGTTTATTCACTTCTTAATATGTAAAATCGTAATTTGATTTTTTCAAAAAAATAAACTTACAGCTTAAGAAAAATAGTCTTGATTATTCAGAAAATCTTCCCATTGATCAAACTCCTCTATTGTTTGATTTGGAAGCTTCAGCAACTCTACTTGGGACAAACCACCGATAGCTGAATTATTTGCAAGCACCAACTGATTTAATTTTGTAAGACTTTTATTGATATTTTCTAAATTAGCACTCACAGCTTTTTGCAAATATGAAATCAAACAAATTTTTAGTAACACATAAAGCAAATTCTGAAAAAAGTACAGCACATAACTATTTCAAAGCTACAATGGAGCCCCCTCATCAGTGCAAAAAACTCATCCCACAACAAGAAAGTCATGAGAGAACTTCAGTAAGGTGCGAGGATCACAACATATTATTTATATTTACAATTAAGTCCAATTTCTAGTTAGACCTCTAAATTTTTACTACTTAAACAAGCTTTTGAAGGTTTAAGGTAAGCAAACAAATTTGACCAAGTCACAGTATTTTTTTTAAATGTACATACATTTTGAAAAAAATTAAACCTATAGCCTTAAAGAAATCAATTAAATATATAGCCCAATTTACTAACAATGTAATTTACCTGACAAAACAGTTTTTAAGTGTATTTTCAATCGTCGACTCAGTCGCAGGCTCTTGCTGGTGCATCACAAATGAATGCCCTTAAATAAAAATTGTAATGTTTTCCATTGCATTCAACACCATCTGACAACAAGCATTTTAGATCGTCAATAGTGTCTTTCAGGAAATCTGACAGTGAAAGAGGTTTTCCCACACCACAAAAGACGCCTACCAGAAAAGGCTTGCTAAAAACGTGTGAATTTTTTTCACTTAATTTTGCTAATATAGGCCAAAAGTTTTCCCTGAACTTTTATGTAATAGTAACCCATCTACATTAAAATCAATATCGATTTCAGAAGAAAAATCTGTGTTGGATATAATTTTGTTGACATTTTTTGCCAAACCAAAATGACAATATTCTCCATTTTGTTATATTTACATTTCTTGCTGTTTCTAAAACTGTCGTAGCATCTTTAGGCAGATTCCACTGTTTGGGGAAAATTCCACTGTTTAGGAGATCATTGATTGCTGTATGGGAAATTTTATGCTTTAGACATCAGGTACGAAACTTTGAAATATCAAAAAATTCATTCGAATCATGGCCACTTTCATAAGATTTATATTCATAACTTTCAAAAAACTCATGTGGACACTTGATAACTGAAATAGAATTTAAAGAAGAATTGCCCAATATAACATTACTGATTGATGTTGTAGATGCAGAAGTAAAATTGGGAGGGTCTTGAGGTAAATAATTAGAGGGTGAAAGATTGGCATGGTCTTGAAGTAAAGAAATAGATGTTGAAGGACCAGAAGAGGGTTTTGAGGAACATTAGATGTTGAAGGATCAGCTTCAGAAAGGTCGAGATCCGGAATGGTATCAAAAAATTTCAAAGTATATTTCTACTATCTTCAATAATTGCATTTAAAACGATTTCTTTGTATTTCTTATTCAAAAATTTTTGTTTAATACGATAATTTTGACGCTTACTTCTATCCATCGTCAACTAAAAAAAATAAAAAAACGAGCTGATATGTGCATCACATGACTTCCTTTTATACCAATTTAAAGTTATTTTCCCATTATTGGCAATTTTAATGTGATTCAATCGTTAACTCTCTAAATATCACCAAGAATGACCAAATTGAAACCAAATTTTAAAAAAAACGCCAAATTTGTCGCCAAGTTTGCGACAAAACTTGGTGACCAAAAACTTCTCGATATATTGCCAAGTGTCCGACAAATTATAACACCACTTGAGTTTGCATTGAAATTAACATTGATTTCCCCCAAAAAAGCTGTAAATGACTCCCTTTGAAACATCCGAATGCAACCAAAATGGAATGTGCGCAACTAGACCCCACTAGGAGTCTACGTACCAAATTTCAACTTTCTAGGACTACCGGTCTTGAGTTATGCGACATACATACGCACATACATATATATACGTACATACATACATATGTACATACAGACGTCACGAGAAAATTCGTTGTAATTAACTATTCAAAATTAATGTTTTGCGTGTCTATACGTTCTTAGGTACTTAGGAAAGTTGTAATAAACTCGGGGAAGGTCTATATTTTGGCTGTCTATCTTACGTATTTTTACGTTCTTAGGCACTTATCCGCGTGTGGTCGGGTTGAAAAAAAAACTCAACATTACTTCGGGAATGAGCAAAATGGAAATTAATTCCGAATTTTGAGTGAAAATTTTTTCGCGAATACAATACTTCCTTTTTTGTAAAAGGAAGTAATAACTTTTCATAAGTTAATCGAAAAAAATCTTCTTACAACAAGTTAATCTTTATTTGAATCACTGGACAGAATAAGTGTTATAAATCAGGGGTGCCCCCCCTCCCAATAGCATTGGGGCACCCTCTAAAAGTAAGAAAAATACCCAGCCCATCCTGAAAATTACAATAGCCCCCCTAGGTGGGCACCCCTGTATAAATTAAAATTTTAAATAATCAAGTGTAAAAAATAGACATCATTTAAGATACGAGAGAGTAAGATTTTTGAAAAGTTTCATGAAAATATGAGGTCAGGTTGATCATTTCCCCCCCTTGTTTCGACTGCGTAATAAAAAATGGCACAAAACATAGTCTACTCATGTTAAATTTACATACAATTAAGTTGCACTTATATGTCGATTCATGCAAGAGGTAAGGTTGTTTTTTTCCGTTATAAGATATAAAAAATTCAAAACCCGTATCTAACTCAAAACAAAAACTAAAAAAAAAATCTGATCAAACTATTCGTTACAGAGCGGAATATTTTTTACAATAGACAACAGTAGGAGATAATTTTAAGTCAAGCCACCTTATCTAAATAAAAAAGCTATCACGTCTATTTATTATTTTTTTCTTTCCCGATCTGTTTTTAACCCAATGCTAGTTTTTCCAGTAAGTTATTTTTTGTTTGTTGAATCTTTGCGGGGAATTCTAGCGTTGAAAACTTTCAAGCACCAGGTGAAACATGACAAATACAGATGGAAGCCGCTCGCCATTTTGTTTTGCTGTGATAAAATAAAGAAGCAATACGCATACTATTCTAAAAAACCAAAAACAAAACCTAGCATTTTGTTTCAAGTTACTTCTGGAAAAAAAAAACTACAGTAATAAGCGGAATATTTGGTAGTATTTAGTGATTTATCAATTGCGTGCATTACAAAAAGTGCTTTTTTTTCTCTTTTTTTGTAAAAGTAGCTGAACTTCGAAAAATGTTTCAAATGTTCTTAGTTAATGCACGGAAATATCGATAGTTATAAAACGTAACACAATTAAATTTACTGAAAGCCTTTTCAAACATAATACCCTTAACTACAGGATATTGCTTTGAAATAGAACAAATTGCGTCATACATCGAATTTTATTTTTTTCTCTTGACTATTTTCAACTCTATCTTTTTCAAACACTATTTTGATTGAGACCTTTTCTGTTAGTAAAATTGATTCTTTGCCATGAATATTTTAAATTGAATAACAATTTTTTAAATAATTGTATTCATTTTCTCTCTCAGTATTCAAGTATATTAATTTTTGAATTTGAGTTCAATATGAACCACATTTTAAAGCAGCAACACCTTTTTAATAAAAATTTCGTAGTCGGAAATAAGAATAAGCAAAACGTTCACTTTAAGGAAAACAAATGTGTACCAATCAATTCGAATACAAATCAGAAATTAAATTTGCACTAAGAAATGTAAGCGAAAAATATTTCTGCGAAATAGTTATTGATAATAAGTTATAAAAATGGAATAATTATTTTTCGCTAAATGTTCGAAGGTAAGTAAATGTTTCGAACTGGATTAAACTCAGTATGTAAAAAAAAATCACAAGTCAAAATTTTAATAAAACTCGACTTATAAATAAAATGTATATGTGAAAGATTTTAAAAATAATTATAACTAAATTGATGACTTACTTTTGAAGAAAGAATAAACTTTTGTTGGAATTGTTCTTCTGTAGTTGCAAGCAGCTCCGAAAAAGGTTGAAGTTGGTAAGCAAAGAAAGTTGTAGTAATTGTTCCACGGTTTTCAGAAATAGAGGGCGCTCGAATGCGGTGACGTTTGAACGTCAAATATTACGTTCTTTTAGCACGGGAATAACACCGTGGCATTAGAACGTTTTTTGAACGTCTAATATGATGTCACCTCAGAACTAAACTGGCACCGTGATAATATCACTGTTGCTGTACGTCTCATTTTACGTGCAAGTAACACTTAACACCGTCATTCGACCAATAACACGATTTCTGTACCAGATTTGAACGTTCTGGTGCTACTGGGGATGGAAACGAAAATTAAAGTATCATCTTTGAGACACTTTACTTTCTTTTATTATGTGTGTTACGGATTTATCAAATAAAAAAATGCATTACACTGAACTTTAAAATAAACGAAAAGCTCATCAAGTATTGATTTAGACCTCCGTTTAGTTTCTACTTATTGAACTCAAGTGTTTAACAAGTGCAGTAGTGTAAAAACAAGCAAGTGTCTGAATACGGATTTTTCTTACCTAACATGTCTAATAAGATGTTAAAGTAATGTTGATGAAGCGTGATTTAGTTGGTGACTTTCTGAAAATTTTCGACAAGTTTTTGAAATCGTTTACTTTTCATAGTCTTAAGGTTTTTAAAAAATAATTTCACATTTATATCTGAAACGCAGAAGTCGTCCCCTACTTTTTGAAGCATTACTTTAGCAACGTGTGCCATTAGAAGGCCGCAATCGTTCTTAAATGTGATTTAGTAAACCGTGGGCGTTGTTCCTTTTTAATTTTTCCATGCATTGTGTGAACAGTGAACGCCCATCATGACAAAATAGAACACTGTACCCACCACTTGGCTCTTCTATTTTCTGAAAACTTGCCATATTAAAATAGACAACTTGCATTCAAATGGGTTTGATATTTCAAACATAACCTTGTAGATAATATGTCCCCCCCCCCTTCTCCAGAGAAAAAAAATGAAGGTACCAAAATGTGCAAGGGAAAGAAAATGGCTAGAAAATCCATATTGCATAGTTTAATACTGTGAGTCCTAATCATTTATTAGAAAACACAACAAAAACAGAAGTTACAATTTGCCTTTTCAAAGTTTTGGAAATACGAGTACAAGATGAAAATAAAATGTATCTTTTCAATATAAACTAGTATTTAAATCAACTACTCCTCCTGTTCATTAGTACTCGATATCTACAAACACTAATATCACATTGACACTTATCGCCAAGACATGAAGGGATTAAATAATACCAACAGGGTTATATTTCACCAGGACTTTCTCTGCTGCTTAGGGTAGACTTAACTGTTTTTTGAGCTCGACAAAAAACTGAAGTGGGGTAAATTTAAAAATGTTAATTTTTGAAATAATTTACTCACAAAATTAGCCCATTGCTTGAACTTGAGATTAGTATCAATAATTTAATTATAAGTAATAAAAAAATATTGCTACCATTTAGTTGGTCAACTTTTGCCGATTCATCTGTAATTGGTAAAATTATTTTCCTTTTTCGAAAGTATCTAATATCAATAAATTACGAAACAGTGAAACATCATATACATTTTGAAGGAGTTATACATTGATTGTACAACAAAATAATTTTGTCGACGATCTTCTTAGGCTTATATAATTGATTTTTAACTGTATGCATATTTGTAACATTCATATTGTTTTCCAAAATAATTGCTGCGCAATATAGTATCCATAGCTTCAGAAAAAATCATTTTACCACTCGTTTAACAGCTCAATTCTACTTTAATGAAAGCGGAATCTTTCGGAATTAAGTTCAATAACAAGTAGGAAACGACATAAAAATTGCTTCAGGCGATAGTACATGTTAATAACGAGTGTCACGTTAGTAAAGTAAGTCCTGTTATTTGTCACAATTAACTGACAATTGTAGTTACGATACTTTGAGATACGCACAGACAAATGAAAGAGAAATCGTTCTGATTTACGTTGAGTATTTTTGAGTTTCAATTGAAAACTTTAATTCGCTTTGCCAGTTTCATTGTTTCCATTATGATTGCTAGTTCATCATTTTCTATAAGTAAATTAGAAATAAATTTAGCTGCTGAATTAAGCAATTGGATAGGCCACACATCTCTTTCGTCTATTGTTGCTTAAGTTTAATGTTAATGTTATATTAATGTTTATTAGTAACCTCTTAATTGTGGAAAATTTTGTAATAATTGTAACTCGAACCATAAAGGATTTTGTTCAATAACTTCCTTCAATTACCTACCTTCATTTCACCTTATTCTTAATAAACCTTTCAAATAAACTGTTTTTTTTTTGATAGACTTGACAGATATATTTGTAACCCAAATATTTTCGATTTGTTGATGCTATAGTGAGAAGTTGTACGGTCGGATTCAACTAAGAAAAAAACGAAGGAGTCCCTGTTTTTTAGTGGTTCAACAAATCCACTGTGGTGAAGCCTCTGTGACGAAATCGGATGGTGCATAAAGCTGAGAGTCGATCACTCCGAATAGGTCATACTGGGAGTGGTGTATGGGTTTTTCTAGAGACGTACCGAGTACTCGGTAACTACTCGGTACTCGGCATACTCGCCCAATTTGCTGAGTACTCGATACTCGGCCAAATTTTGATCAGGTACTCGGCAAATACCGAGTAGTTGTAAAAAATTGAATATTGATCAAAGCAGATTTTACAATTAATAAAAAGTGCAATCATATAATACACTGCAATCATTTACAATTCAAATTTAGAAGTAAAATTCAAATTTTTAGAGTAATGAAGTTTGTTATGCTTCAATAGAGTAAATCTTATATTTTAATGCCCCAATGTTGATGAAACTTATTTATTAAAATTGGAGCAAAAAAGGTAAGTAGAGAAAATATGAAATGTTTATATTATTAAATGGATTTTTTCCACTTCCAAAATTATTTATAAGAAGCATAAAAATACCTTTTTTTAAAAAATAAAACAACGTTAAAAGCACAAATTTGCAGGAACACTGCAGACACGTGTTTTGGCATTACAAGGAATGCTTTTTTCAATGCACAAAATGTGAGCTTACAGATTTAAACCCCCTTGCAGTTGGACAGTGCCAGAACTACATGTTAAATGGACGAGATATCTCGTCATTAACTGCAAGGTGGTTAAAGACATCCGACTAATATCTGATTTTTTTACATTCATTAGCTCACATTTAATGCACTGAAAAGATGTTCCTTGTAATACAGAAGCACGTGTCTGCAGTGCTCTTGCACATTTGTGCTTTTAACGTTGTTTCATTTGCTTTTAAAAACTATTTTAGTTTGCCGGACTAGAAGTATATATTGATATGATTTGTTTTAATTCCAACTTGATTATTCCTAACTTTTATGTATTTGTTTATTTTTACTTTAAAAAATAACTTATTTGTAAAATTATTGACTTAAAAAAATCTTTGAAATAATGCATAATTAAATTTCAGCTGGAATTTTGTTTTAAAAACTATTATTTCGACATGGAGGTCTACACTACTATTTCAATGAGTTCATAATTCGTCACCTGTGTGTCAGTGGTATTTCTTAAAACATAATTGGAACTCAGTACTCGGTAACTCGGTACTCGGCCGAGTAATGAAAGACCGAGTGCTCGGTACTCGGCAAAAGTGCTACTCGGTACGTCTCTAGTTTTTTTCTTTTAGGTAGATTTTGTTTTGTCCAAGGTGTCCTATCTACAGTAATCAATGTATAATTTAAATCTATAAAAATAAATCAAGAATATGATGTAGTTAAAAAAATGGCAGTAACGGAACTCATCAACAGAAACTGCTTTTATTTAATAATATAAGTTTATAACGTTGAGGTATATTGAAACAACAAATCAAATCAAGTTTTAGTTAATTCTGTTAATTTATCAATTCAACATATTAAGCTTATATTATTCAGTAAAAATTTCAGTAAGAATCTAGCCTCTGTTAATTTGGTCTTTTCTAAGAACATTTAAGTTTGGGAAATAAATAAAATCTACCTCTGAGAAGCATTTTAAACATGTATTTCATTCTTTAAAACAAACAATTGTGATTTTTGAAAAAAAAAATGGACGAAAAGCCTTTTTATACTTAAGATCTGGTTTTTAGAGGAAATTGTTTTTTTAATGACATACCTTTTTAGTAAGCCTGAAGGTTAAAGTAAAAAAAAAAGGTCCTTTGATTAAAAAAAAAATTGTTTTTTATATTAAACAATTAATATCTCTTTTCTACTTCTTAACTGAAAAGTAAAATAGAAAAAAAAGACAACACCATTAATGACTTTAAATGTCCTAAGTAATTTTCAAAATAGTTATGTTATTTTATACACTGTAAAAACAATTCAGAAACATTCCTGGAAAATAATAGGCAGCTGATGTGCCCAATTTCAGCCAGTAACATGTCTTACAAAAACCAGGAACGTTTTCCGATAAAAGTCAGTAACCTTTCAGAAATATTAATAAATCTCCCCTATTAACGCCAGTCGTGAACCTTCTAGAATAATTAAATAGGTTCAATTCATTTGATTGGAACCTTCCTGATTTACCAAGAAAGCTCTAGAAATATTACAGCAACCACGGCCAAGCTACGCGAAAATTGCAAGAACCAGGCATATTCCTCGCCTGCAATTCCTGCCTCGCAAAGCTGTAGCTATCCAGTGACTTATTTGCTCCCATTGGAAGCTTAGTCAATCCGGACGGGCCATAAACAATCTAAAGCCGATATACTTAATAAACACGCTCCGTCAATATTTAAACTGGTAGCAAAAATAATTTTCACATTAGTGCAAGGTCTGCATTCGTGCATCTCTTAGGAATTCAGGAAACTTTTTTGCGAAGATGCTTGATTTTTTGGGGAAATAGGTGAAAACCTCTGAAATCACGAAACGTACCACGGAAATAAACAGTAACGTTTCGGAATTTTTTTACAGTGTACCTTGCGTTCTTTGAAAGGAAAATTATAGGATAAAAAAGAAAAGTCAATTTCATCGGAAGTATTTGTTTGGATGCAGGTTACACTTTTCATTGTTTCTGTAAGAATCTAGCCTTTGATAGATTTCAGTTGCTCTTTACGTTAAAAAAAATTTTTTTTAATTAAAAAACATTGAACATTTCAATACAGAGGTACTGAAAGAAAAAAGTGGATTTTAGCAACGCGATACGCATACCTCCTATAAATTGATGCAGTGAGAAGCAAAAGGAGTGTTTGTGGTATTTTTTTTTAAAGTTTTGAGTAAAAAGTGCTCAAAGTTGAAATTCGAGATAGGCTTCCATCACTATTTTTCCTAAATCATGCTCCAGGTCCCTATCCAGGTATGATAACTTCTCCAAAACATAGGAGAGGTTTTTCTACTTCTTGTACACTGTAAAAACGATTCAGAAACGTTCCTGAAAAATGCTAGGCAGCTGATATGCCCAATTTCTTTCAGTGACATATCTTAGAAAAACCAGAGCGCATTCCGCTAAAAGTCAGTAACCTTTCTGAAATTAAGCTTGAAACTTTATGAAGAAGTACGAAATCTGCCCTGTTAAAGCCAGTCATGTCTCTAGAACCTTCTAGAAAAATTAAGTAGGTTTAGTGTAATTGATTAGAACCTTCATAATTTACCAAGAAGGCTCCATAAAAAACAGAGCGCCCACGGCCAAAGCCAAGCAAGAAGGAACCAAGCATATCTCTGGCCTGCAACTCCTGCCTTGCAAAGACTTCAGCTATCCAGTGACATTTTCGCTCTCATTGTGAGCTTAGTTAACCTGGACAAGCGTGTAAGTGGCCGATACACTTAATAAACACGCTCATTCAATCTTTAAACTGGTTGCTAAAAATATTTTCCACAACAATGAAAAGTCTGCACGCGTGCAACTTGTAGCGATTCAGGAAACTTTTTTGTGATGATACTTGTTTTTACGGGGAAATAGGTGAAAACGTGTGAAATCCCGAGACGTTCCACGGAAATAACGAGTAACGTTTCGGAATTTTTTTACAGTGTACTGGATATTTCCAAATTTTTAGTTTTGGCACTTACATCCCTTTGCTTCTCACTGCTTAAATTCTAATATCGTAAAATGAAAAAAAGCAATTTTTAGGGTTTTTAATTAGAGCATAATGGCAAAGTAGCGAATAATAGGGAAATGATCGTGAAATGAATCAGAAAGCAGCAAGGTTCTTATTTTGATAAATCTGTGAAACAAACATAATTTTCTACCTCTTTCACAATATGTTGCAAATATTTTGGCAATATTATTTTCTTGATTTGATGTAACAATTCTAAATTTTCTTTGGAATACAAATGCGGTTTTGCAATATTTTCAAAGTTCCACAGGATGTGGATGGTTGGGTAGGACATCGCTAGGCAGCCACTTGGGATGAATTCTAGTTTATCCATTTAGTTAGGGTTGAGTTAGAGCGCCTGCGTGTACTCAGGCTGAATTACACTGTAAGAAAAAAACACACACACACAGTAACGTACCTAAAAAATGAAATAATGGGCTGCTAATGTTCCCAATTTCTGCAAATAATATATCTTACAGCAAACAGGAACGCATTTTTCTCTAAATTTCAGTAACCTTTCTAAAATTATCTTAATTCAACGATGGCCAAAGCTAAGACATAATGGCAAGTAGGAGCCAAGCATTTCCTTTGCTTCGTAAAACTACAGCTATCCAGTGACTTTTTCACTCTCGTTGAGAGCTAAATCAATCTGGATAGACTGTGATAAGACTAAAGCTGATATACTTAATAAACACGCTCAGTCAATCTTTAAACAGCTAGCGAAAACTGTTTTTCACAGAAGTGAAAAGTTCATTCGTGCGGCTTGTATTAAGTAAAGAAAATTTTCAAACAATACTGGATTTCACAGGGAAATAGGTGGAAACCTATAAATTCCCAAAACGTTCCATAGAAACATTCAGTGACATTTTTTTTTTTTTTTAGTGTATCTGCCATTTTGGATAAAAAGAGGGTGTAAAAGCATTACACTAGGCGTGTTTACGGTTTTTTTTTTTTTTTTTGAGCTTTATTTTATTTTAAACTAATACATTGTTTTTTGCGTAAATAGAGAATCGGATATGAAAAAAATAATTTTGCACCTATAGACTTTAATGACTTGTGAAATCTTGTCAGAAGAAAAATAAAACTACTTAAATATCACAAAAGAAAAAAAAAGTCTTCACTGTGACAAATTTCTATATTTTCGTTCACACGTGAGAAAATGTCTTTGCATATCATACGGTTTTTATTCCAGACGTTATTTTATTTTCAAAAAAAAATTATGATCCTTTATTTGTAAGTTTTCGTGGCATTTAGAGTGTATACAAATTAGACAAGATAACTTAAGAACTACCTAGTGCATAATAAAATACAAACTTTAATGCAAATATGAATGCTGCGAAGTTTATTAATGGAAAATAAAAGTCCTCAGAAACAAAAACTTTAGCAAACGGAGTGCTATATTTTGGAAAGAAATAAACAAACAAACATCATGAAAAATATTTCAATCAGCGAGATATGATGTACGAGAGATTTAGTTATTTGTATATTTAATACGCTTGCTTATTAATTATGAAACTATTGTTACCTTTCAATAATAATGCTGTTACTAAAATTAATGTAACATTGTTTGTGTGCTAATATTAGATATTTGAATTTCCAAGAAAGTATTAGTTCTATTTTTGGCAGTATGGCATTCTTTGGAGCTCAGCATTTAATTTATTAACCGAATTAAAAATTTGACAGTAGAAAAATAAGAAACATAATATTTCAGGTTGCGTTATTCCATTATAATAAAAGTAATACCGGGAATTCACTTAACAATGTTTACTGCTTTCATAATATCGAGTTTCAACTTTAAATTTCCAGCAAATCATCAATTAAATGTAATTGTTTTCTTTGGTTGTACATACTTAACTTTTAAAATTGAAAGAGACGAAATCCTTTCCAAAACGAAATCCAAAAACGACCTTGGTTTAGATGATAAAAATTTAAAAATGCTAGGGTAGGAAACCGTTACAGTTAAAGCAAAACAAAAATTGTCTCATTTTTCTAAAGCGAAAAAAGAGATAAGTCTTTAAAATACACTGTAAAAACGATTCAGAAACGTTCCTGGAAAATAATAGGCAGCTGATGTGCCCAATTTCTACCAGTAACATATCTTACAAAAACCAGGAACGTTTTCCGACAAAAGTCAGTAACCTTTCTGAAATATTAAGAAATCTCCCCTCTTAAAACCAGACGTGAACTTTCTAGAAAAATTAAATAGGTTTAATTTATTTGATTAGAACCTTCTTGATTTACCAAGAAAGCTCCAGAAATATTAGAGCAACCACGACCAAACATATTCCTCGCCTGCAATTCCTGCCTCGCAAAGCTGTAGCTATCCAGTGACTTATTTGCTCCCATTGGAAGCTTAGTCAATCCGGACGGGCCAAAAACAGTCTAAAGCCGATACACTTAATAAATACGCTCCATCAATATTTAGACTGGTAGCAAAAAATATTTTTCACACCAGTGCAAGGTCTGCATTCGTGCATCTTTTAGGAATTCAGGAAACTTTTTTGCGAAAATACTTGATTTTTTGGAGAAATAGGTGAAAACCTCTGAAATCACGAAACGTTCCACGGAAATAACCAGCAACGTTTCGGAATTTTTTTACAGTGTAATACAAAAATAACTTTTGCACATTTCTTAAAAGAGGTCAAGTAAACTGGATAAATACCTTAAAAATACCATATAACCATGTTTCATTGAAATACATTTGCAAAATATAATTTTAAACAACAAATAGCTTTCAATTTTTATTAACGAAATATAAAAAACATAATTTTTTACCAAAAACAAATAATGTATTTAAAGGTTTATATCTCTTCTGCACCTTAAAAAAAAAAAACGAGACAGTTTTTGTTTCGTTTTAAAGGACAATGTAACGGCTTCTTACTTTACCATTTTTGAATTTTTATCACCTAACAAACATCCCGTTTTTTGGAGTGAAAAACCCCATTTTCATTTTTTCTTAAGAAAAAGCAATTTTTTCGTCATGAATGACTACTAGTATCAACTTTTTTTTCTGTACTTCTAGTTGCAACAACCAGGAACGTTTTCCGCTAAAATTCAGAACCTTCCTTAAACTAGTATGTTGTGGCCATCACGAAACTTTCTTCTATATTTTTCTTTTTTTTTCTGATCCCTCCCCATGCTTGACGAGGAAGCAATATTCCCAACAAAAACAAAATTACACATGAAAAAACTTGACGATCATCCCAATGTCTGCATTATTGCAAAAGCAAAGCAAAGAGCGAAAATTGAAAGTTATTTTAAAAGCCTTGCTTGAATTAATTACAAATATTTTATTTGTTAACAAACATAAGATGGCAACAGTTAAAAATTTTATATCATTGAAATAATATTTCCGATCATTTCCATACAATTAAAATCACGAGAAATAAGCAGACGATAATCTATTACGATTTATCTTTCTTATTGTTGCACTAATAAAGCTATTTTTATTCGCTAAAAAATAATGATAATAAAAATAAATCAGCACCTCTTGGCGCGGTTGGCGCCAAAATTGAACCAAAGCCTGTTTACATATGGATTCACATATATTCCAAATTTCAACCAGAACGTAGCATTACTTCTTGAGATAGGGCATTCACAATGGAAAAAAAGAACGGGCGATTGCGCTACCCCCTTTTTAGCTGTTGACACCAAAATAAAATCAGCTTTTATACCCACTAAGGGCTACTTGCCGATAAATTTTTCTTTTATTCCGTTCATTATTTCTTGAGATACATCAGTCACAATTGACGACAAAAAACGTTCTATAGCTCAACCCCCGTTTGAGTTATTGACACCAAAATTGAATCAGCACCTGTTCTTGTAACTGGCAACATATGGACCAAATTTTGTTCGGTTCCGCCAGTTACTTCCTGAGGAATAGCAATCACGCGTAACTCAAAAAACGTCCCATTGCTCCACCCCCCTTGGAGGAATTCGCGCCAAAAACCAATAGGCACAAGTTCACATAGGGGCACATATGCGTACCAAATTTTGTGCGATTTCATGCGGTAGTTTTTGCTGTAGAGCGGCCACAAAAAACTGGTCACACACAGACGTGACACACACATACACACACACATACATACACACACACATACACACACACAGACAGACAGACATTTTCCAAAAATAGTCGAAATGGACTCAGCACACCTCAAAACGTTCGAATCCGTCAAAATTCGAAATTCGAAAATTTGCACGAATCCAATACTTTCTTCTATGTATTAGATATAGAAGAAAGTAAAAATCAGAAATCGTGCCGTTTAACGGCAGTCGTTGCTGTGGAGTATAAGAATAAAGTAAGGAAGGTATAATATAACAGCTTGGCGCTATCCTGATTTATCAAGGAAGTTCCAAAAGTAGCATTGCTAACACAGCCAAAGCTAAGACAGAATGGCAAATAAGTAACAAGAATTTTACTATCCTGCAGTTCTTACAAAGCTACGTTGTCCATGGACTTATTCGCTCCCTTTGGAAGCTCTGTTTAGACGGGTCGTATTTGAACTGAAGCCGATTCACTTTATAAATACGCTCAGTTAATCGTTAAACTGGGAGCTAAAAATATTTTTCACGACAGTAAAAAGTCTGCATTCGTGCAATTTGTAGCAACTCATGAAACTTTTTGACTATAATACTTGTTTTTTCCAGGAAGTGCGTAAAAAACCATTGAAATCGCGAAACGTAACACGGAAATACTCAGTAACTTTCGGAATTTTTTTACAGTGTATGTAAAGTGACTTTAATTACAAGTTAAGAACAACGTTAATTAAAGTAATAAATATATTTCATTTGAACTAAACACACTTAAAACAAATAAAATTAAGTACATTGTTTTAGAAATGTTGCACGATCAGAAGAAACTAAGATTTGAACCCGGTCATACCTCCCGTAATTGACGTGATTCAAACCTCGCTTAGTATCCATTTTAGAATATATAATAAAAAGCATATTAAAATAAATTTTGAATTTTGAATTTTAGCACATTAATCAGAGTATATAAATAATGCAACTTACTTCTGTTAAATTGAATAGCAAATCGCACAGAGGATATGAACTTGCAACGAAAAATTTTACTTTTTTGCTTTAAAAATCTATCACACGCGTTTTCTTCTTAATTGTACTTCATATTGGCTAAAAAAAAAAAATAGAAACAGCTTTTGATTCGACTAAAGATTACGCTGTCTTCTACTGCTCATCAGTTAAAAATGGGTTTAAATATGAAAATGATGGGGTGCGTCAAATCTCCCGTTTGGTCAAACCTCCCCAGTCTCCCCTACAGAATATTGGTATATATTAAATACAGAATTTCATCAAAATCAACAATGGTGCGGCACGAAAATTTCTGAAAATTTGTTGATTTTATTCGGAGCGACCTGCTAACATTCTTGTTTTTCTTTAAAGTATATTATTCATTTTTTTCAATTATTTTTTAGAAACTGGGGAAAAACATCTTTTTTTATTAACGTATTTTCAATGGTTAAAAATAGTATATTAGCTGCTTTGTTTAAAAGGCGTTTTACTTTATTTATTCGCTTATTTAAATTTTACATATGTATTTCCTTAGATGAGTGAGTCATATTTTGTTTCTAGAAATCAGCTCAAAATGTTAAGAAATTATGTTTGGCATGATTTGCAGTCTCAGCTTATTTAGAAAATATTAATTAAATACTAGAAATTCATTATTGCTGTACAGGTAAGTAGGCTCGTTTAGTTTTGGACGAAACTTTTTGTTTTAATAATTCAATTGTATACAACCGTTTAAAGCTAAGATGTTTCGGCTAAAATTTGGCGTGCTAAAAGGTTGTGCAATTTTTTCACATCTAGTTATTTTGGTTTAGTTAAAAATTGTATTTTTACTTCAATTCAATGTAAGGATTTTTTGAGGTAATTAAATTTATAGGAAAATATTTTCTTTTAATTACATAAACATTTTTTTTTTTTTTTTTTTTAAATCAGATATTCTATAAATACGTTCAAACCTCGTTATCGCGACACTCGGATTTCACAATACTCCTGATGTGACGTCACGTTTTCAAAGTTCCGAACTTATAGTAAATAAATTACACCAGGAGTACCTACCCTTTTGAGCACCCAAAATCACATTCTAGAATACTGATTGAACGGCGCGCACCATTTTTCTTTCAAGGTAAATTAATAGTTAGATAATTGTATTCTTAACACTTAAAAAATATTGTTACAATTCAAGTGTAATATAAATAATCAATAAACAGGGATTTATACTCTGCAACAAAAACTCTTTATGAAAATATTTACGATTTTTGTCACCGCATTTCGTTGAGAATTGTTTCATAAATTAGAAGATATGATTATATTCCTGCTGGTAAGGAAATGTACATATGATCATCTCTAAGTCGTGTTTTGTGGTCATCGAAAACGATAATGCGCACAAGATTTTAGGGCACCTCAGCTCGATTTTTTTTTATTTGATGCAAGAATTGAAGTTTAGTATTTCTACCAACTATATTAGGTAAACGTCTTATATGATTCAATTAGTTTTAGTACATTGTCGTTTTGAACATCCATAAGTTTTATTTCCACTCACTGTAAAATAATTCCGAAACGTTACTGAGTATTTCCGTCCAACGTTTCGGGATTTTATTGGTTTTTATACATTAAAATACTGTTGTTAAAAATATTTTTAGCTCCCAGTTTAAAAATTAACTTTAGCGTACTAATAAAGTGCTTCGGCACGTCTCGACTAATTAAGCTCTCCTCAGGAGCAAATAAGTGTACAGACTGCGTTGCTTAGCAAGAATTACAGGCGAGTAAAATGTTGATACTTGCTTGCAGTTCCGTCTTAGCTTTGGTCATGCTTGCAGTACTGCTTTTGGCACTTTCGTGATAAATCGAGAAGGTGCCAAGCTATTATATTATACTTGCCTAAGTTTAGTCTAATGTTCCAGAGACGGAACTGCCTACACTGTTAAAACTACAGGTTGCATTTGGCACTTTTCGAGGGTGAAAAGCTTGTTCACCAGCGGCACTCTTTACGGTGCCGAAATTGCACCCTTAACACGGGCGAAAAACCGGCACCCTTCACCCAGCGTTCACCGCGGTGAAAAACGGAACCCTATGGCAGAACATTGGCACCCTCTGTTTTCTGTTGCTGAGCACACCCCACCCCCTCGGTTTTGTGTGCATTTCCGTAAACAATTGTATACATTATTATTTATTGTTTTGAGTTATAAAAAGCTAAGTCTTGGTACATTTTCCACATTGAATAGTTCTGAAAATGATTAAAACTTGTACTTTAAGGCATTTGATCACATTTCAACTTTCGAACATAGTTTAGAAGTGTTCATGACTTAAATTTGTCTGCCGTGCACTAATTTTCGTACATCCACTTGGATTGCTCGTAATTTTAATATGTTATTGACATTTACTGCAGCACGATCGTACCGAAAATGAAGAACGTAGGTACTATTTGTAAATCATTTACACGAACAATAAATATTCAATTATGTTGCAATCATGGAAAAATAAAACCTTTCATCACGTTCGAAATTTTAATCAAAGAGCACCATATTAGTACGTACGTATATATGATTCGACATTTGAATATCCGTAAAGAATATAAAAGAACAAAAGTCTTTCGATAAATTAAAAGCCAAAACAAATTCTAACGAGTTATTCATTCTTACTATTACTAGAGTGACGAAAAAAGTTCAGTCATTCGCTTTAAGCAATAACGCCGAGGAAAGCTAGTTAACTTAGACACGAGATAATAAATAAAAAAAAAAATCGAGACGGAGAAGAAATTTCTTTTTCTCAATCCGCTTTCCTTTTTTTTCGTGCTTTTATGTTTTTGCTATTTGCATCATCGTAATTAGAGTTTCCGTTCACTTGCTGAGTGCATCACATTGCTAACAATGAATCTCTTAGTTAAAAATCCACAAGATTGTTGATAATACAAGCAAGTAAAACAACATAGTCAAAATTAATAGTTGAAATAACTTTTCAAATATCATCTAATTTAAGCGTTTTGATTATTAAATGTTACTTATCCGGTGCTGATAGCTATTTTTAGTTAAAATTTATGCATGATAGGAATAGCAAATGTATATAACAGCTAACTGAAGAATCAACGTACCTTTGAAACAATTTTAAATATGTTCGAAAGCCTTAAAAGCTACACTATGATCAAATGCATGTACTTACGCGAAACTTTGAAGAGTAAATCGCAGAAACTTATAAGTTTTAATCCAATTTCGTACTTCATTCAATGGGAAAGTGCATGTGGGTAGTTATTCTTGCGTCCGCCATTGATTGTGGTTGAATGATGTCAGAGCGGAGAGCGCATGCGCCAGCGTTTCACCCATGCATTTAGGAGGTCCGTTTTCACATTTATTAGCGTCATTCACCTTGATCACACTTCCTAGCCTCTACTGCACCCTGAGGCCCGGTGTTTTCACCCCGGGGAGCCAAATAGTTAGTCAAAGGCACCCGTAGTTTTGACAGTGTACAAACGGGAATATTTCTGAGTTTCTCTGGAAGCTTCCAGGATAATTTTAGGAAGGTTACTGAATTTTAGCGGAAAAAGTTCCTGGTTTTTTCAAGATATGATACTGGCAAAAATTGGAAACATCAGCTGCCCATTATTTTTCAGGAACGTTTCTGAATTGTTTTTACAGTGCTTCTGTTCTTACTTAAACAAGATCTGAAATGTGTGTAAATAGTTTGATTGCATCAACTTAGTAAGTAAAAGTATTGACAATACAAAAAGTGTCAATTGATTCGATGATATTAAAGTTGAAAACGTTTTTCGATCTCATTTCGCTCGAACGTCATTTCTATATTTTGTAACTAACAGTAAAAATGAAAAAAAAAAAACTTTCACATAGTTCTTTTATTTTAAATATAATTATCGTCCTAATATTACTGCGGGCATACGTAAAAAATTTTTAGGTACAATAGAACCGCGGGCACAGGGTTGAGGACCCCTGGGCCGCAGGATAAGATGCTCCAGATATCACGACAGTGTTTTATTATGCAGCTCTGGTTACCACGAAAATGTGGGCAGCTTAGACAAAATCAAATTTTTCTTTACACTAGAAATGGTTTCAGTAAAATAATGAAACATTTGGAAAAGTTTACAGGAGAAATTTCTAAAAGCAAAAAGAGAACTGTGTTGTCATTTAGTTCATGCATGTCACCTCAAAAATGGCGGCGCGTGTACACCATTGAGAAGAGATAAAATAGAGGAATTGAAGGCTTTTGCGAAATATTGGAAGAAATCAGGTTTATTTCGCTAGTTTCACCCAAAACGTGTCAACCATTCGTCGTTGTTAAGTCACGTGACTTGTAATCTTTGCTTCAACTTTTGCTCAGCCAATGACTGGACTTGCTTCCTCCATTTACTAATTCCTGCTCTTAGGTGTAAACTTTTAGGTGTAACGGATATGATGACACTTTGTTGACAGTACCATGGGTGGCATGATTACAACGTTCGACTGTACATCGTAATTTATGAACAAGTATCAACAAAACTACCGAATTTCGAAATTCCTAGTAAAAAATTAAATTAAGTGACAAAATTCAGTCTACAGCACTTAAAATTTCTAACGATACGCGGTAATGTATGAGAAATATAAAATTTTAAACTTTTCATCAAATTAAACTGACATTCGGATTAAGAAAATGGTTCAATAAAAATTTCCTTGTTTTAGTAGTATTATTCGAGATGGTTTTAGAAGACATTCCTAATTTACACGAAAAAGAGGAATAGTGGTTAAAAATCCTATATTTAATTCAACTAAAACGCTTTATTTTTATGAATATACTAGCTGACCCAGCCACGCGTTGCTGTGGCTGAGAATGGAAATTATTTTTGTACGATCAAATTAATATTTTTAACAAAGCTGGAAAAAGTTGCGTTGATTTTAAATCACTGGGAAATGAGAATGGTCGTGTTTGCCCGAAGTAGGAACTAACTAAATTTTCTATAGTAAAACCATTACTATCTATACTTACGTTCATTAAATTTAGTAAGTACACTGTATAAATGATTCAGAAACGTTCCTGGAAAATAATGTGCAGCTGATATGCCCAATTTCTACCATTAAGATACCTTATAAAAACCAGGAATGTTTTCCGCTAAAATTAAGTAACATTCCTGAAATTATTCCGGAAGCCTCGTAAAAAATTCAGACATCTTCCCGTTTAAAACCAGTCATGTTTCTGGAAAATTAGAGAAATCTTTGGTGGGTATAATCGTTCGGCACCTTCCTGATTTAATTTGAAAGTTCCATCAGCATTATTGCAAACATGGCCGAAGTCAAGGAAGAGTTGCAAGTAAGTATCGCGCACTGCACTCGACTGCAATTCTTGCGAAACAACGTCGTCCATGCCTATTTGCTCCCCTAGCAGCACTTAATCAGCATGGACGGACCATAATCGACCGGAAGCCCTTACACTTTATAAATACGATCAGTTAATCTTTGAACTGGAAGCTAGAAATATTTTTCACAACAGTGAGAAAACTGCATTCTTGCAACGTGTAGCAATTCAGAGAACTTTTTGACAATTTTACTTGATATTTCTAGAAAGTGTATAAAAACCACTGAAATCCTGAAACGTTACACGGAAATACACAGAAACGTTTCGGAAATCTTTTGCAGTGTACTTACATCGTGCAAAGCTGCAAAATAACTAAAGTGGTAAGTAAAGTATCAGAATGTTGAAATTAAGCATTAATCAATATAGAGATTTTGTATGCACAGTTTATACATAAACTGATAAGCTATAAAAATGGAATTTTATGAATAAGGTAGATAACATTTATTTCGAACTATTGTTTCGATTATTTTAAATTATTAAAATTGAAAATTATCTTTGTACTAATTTGTTCACAATATTTTTGGTTAATCTGTCTTTTGCTAAGACGAACAGATTTGATGGTTTTTCCACACATGAGCAGGTTACATGTAGGTTTACCCATGGGAGAAACACCTATTTTCCTAGTCCACACCGTCATTGTTTGGCATTGAGATCTATTTATGGTTGTCGCGAAGGCTAAGCAAAGCGAAATATGAAGCCTTCTAAGCTGTATTCGAGATTCTGACGATATTAATGGAATGCATGGCAGCAGGATAATTCCTCCTTTAAACTTTTCCAATAAAATTGCTGCTTCAAGAACATTTCCAGTGACACTTTTGACAACTATACGTGTATATTTGTAAAAATCTAGGTGGGTTTAAATTATGGAGAAGATTAATTCTTGAATTAATTTTCAACTGGAAATTGTGTAGTGTCATTCCTGGTATATCCAGATAATTTAAAATTCAGTTGGAGACTTTACTGATTTGTTCTAATCAGCGATTGTATCGATTGATTTAATTTTTTTTTCAAATTACTGGGCAACAGCTGTTGCATTTAAAAGTTAATTGGGTCTACATTAACTTTTTTGCTGCCAAAATAGCGTGATTACAGAGGCAGTCATAATAAAAAAAAAAAATATTTTATTCGGGAATACACTCTTAATTAGTTCATTTTTCGTCTCAATTGCAGTGCAGAACTTGTCGGGCTGTTTGATGTACTGTGTATTTTGATATATTTCAGTTTCAATGTTTGCAATACCCAGAAATTGCTTAGGAAATACTTGTGCGAATACATCATTCTGCGTTTGTACTCGCATGTTCGTGGTCAATCGCATCATCTCGACATTACGCTATAAAAACGATTGTTTTAAGTAAGTTTTGTTGTAAGTAAGTTTTGTACTAAAAGTTTATCGTTACCTTTCAAATCTTGCATAATCCTTTGATGTGCTTCGAATGAATGCTTTTTGCTCATGAAGTACACTTATCCCAAACTATAATTGCACTCTTTTGCAACACTACAGTCATTCCGCGTTTTTTTCTTTAATGTTACACATTGCGTTTGGTTTGTTATAAATATCTAATAGGCAACTTTAAAGCTGAATGTGCTGTTCGTCTACCACCTAAATAAAAGTAGCAGCAATGCCTGACGATGCAATTGTCACTGCAATTTTCTGTTGCGAAAGTGTATTTGCAAGAGTTAATGTTATTAAAAATCTCCTGGAGGAAAAAAGTAAGAAAATTTATGTTTTCCGCTTAAATTCAGTAACCTTTCAGAAGTTATCCTGGAATATTTTTGAAGAATTCAGTAGACTTCTTGGTTAAAGCCAGCTATGATTCTGGCAACTTCAGAGAAGCCTAACGTAGGTTTAATATAATAATCTGGAACCTTCCTGCTTTCCCAACTAATATCTCGACGCATTAATACAATCATTGCTACGCCAGATTCTAAAGTAAGCAGCTCGAATGCTACTCACGCGCAACTTTTGCACAGCTTTGTGATCCAGGTTTTTTTTCGCTCTCATTGGGAGCTGAGTCGACCTCGACTGACCGTCATCGAGCTGAAACCGATACACCAAATAAATACGTTCAGTTAATCTTGATACCGGTGGACAAAAATATTTTTCACAACGGTGTGAAATCTGCAATTTGTAGCATTTCAGGAAACTTTTTGACAAATAGTATTGACTACCTCAGAAAGTGAATAAAAACCTGTAAAATCCCGAAACGTTATATGGAAACAATAAGCAACGTTTCGGAGGGGTTTTTTTCATTATAGTATAAGCAGTAGATCAAACGATGTTAGAGTTATATCGATTAATTAACTTACACCGCCATCTATTAAGAATTTACAGAACTAAACAATTAATACACACTATTAATGTGTAATTAACATTTTATTTGCAATTAAAAATTATAAAAACTATCCTATCTTTTAAGTTGAACCGAATTACAGATAGGTATGAAATTTGATAAAAATCGGTTCAGTAGTTTCGGAGCTTACCCCGAACAAACATCGTGACACGAGATTTTTATATATATAGATATATATACTAGCTGACCCAGCCACGCGTTGCTGTGGCAGAGAAGTTGGATTAAAATAAACTTTTACTCATTATTTTGATAGAATCAAATAAATATTTTTAATACAGCTTAAAATAGTATAGCCGATTTTAAAACATATGAGATTGATAATGGGCGTAATTCAATGTAAAAACGATTCTTAAATGTTACTGGAAAATTATGGGCAGTTAATGTGGTCAATTTCTTCCAGTAACATATCATGCCAAAACCCGGAAAGTTTTCCGATAAAAGTTAATAACCTTCCTGAAATCATCTCGGAAGCCTCTTGAAAAATTCGAAGATCCTCCCGTTTGAAGTTAATCGTGTTTCTGGAACTTTAGTGTAAACTTAGGAAGGGATACAAAAAAAGCTTAGCACCGTTCTGATTTATTAAGGAACTTCTATAAGCAGTAATGCAAACATAGCCAAAGCTTAGCCAGAACTGCAAGCAAGTATCGAAAAGTTTTACTCAGAAACGTTTCGGAATTTTTTTTTTTTTTTTACAGTGCAGGCTGAAGAAAGTACTTATTGAATTCAGTAAGTACTTACTTATTGAATTCAGTAAGTACTTACCTTTTGAATTCAGTAAGTACTTACTTATTGAATTCAGTAAGTATTTCCCTTTTGAATTCAGTAAGTACTAACTAAATTTTCTATGGAAAAAGCACTATACTTACGCTTAGTAAATTTTTAAGTATGGCTTCCGCAAAAAACAAAACAAAAATAACTTTAAAGTGATAGTAAATATCGAAACTAATTGTAAAATAACCGAATGTAGAAACAAAGCGTAAACCATCATACACTTTTAGATTCTACACTACATTTTTTCACCTCAGCTTTCTCTATAGTTTGTAATCAATTACAAAATACACTAACTAAATTAAAAAAATATAAAAAATAAATTTTTTTAATGAAGTTGATAACATTGACTTCGAAGTATTGTTTCTATTATTTGAAAACTGAAAACTGTCTAAGCACTAAGTTGTGCACAATGTTCTTGCTTAACCAGTCTTTTGCTAATACGAAAAGTATGATAACTTTCCACGTGTGAGTAGGCGATATATGGTTGCCCATAAGAGAAATATTTATGTTTCAAGTCCAAACCGAAAGAAGACATTGTTTGTTCTTGAGATCTATTTATGGTCTTTGCAAAAGCTAAACGAATCAAAAATTGAAGCCTTTCAAATGGGTTTGAAAATTTTGACGCTATTAATGGATTACGTGGCAACACAAACATTTCTCCTTTAAACTTTCCCGACAAAATTGTTGACTTTTGATGAAGAAAAGTGTTCCGTTGCGTAATTTAGGTGGGTTTAAATCGCGAAAAAGAACAAATCGTTGAGCCTATTTTCAACCGGAAATCGTGTAGTCGCATTCCTGGTGTATCCAGGGAATTTAAAAATTGAGTTGGAATGTTTACTGCTTTGTTTTAATCGACAACTGTATAGGCTTGTTCAGCATCAATGGGGAGCTTTTTTTCCAGCCGTCAGTAATGGCTCATTATTCGCAATAATTGTAGCTAAGACAGCGTCATTGCTCTGTTGTTATACGTTGCAAATCAGTGTTAACTAAGTCGGTGGCCCAATTATTAAGTGACGGCATATCATAATAACTAAGTGGCAAATTTGAAATTGAAACGCAAAAACCTTCAGTTAAAACTAAAGTTTCATATTCATCTCTGGTGTAAAATCTTGATTTGGACATTTGTGTGTTTGCTAAACTTTATGAAATACGTCTTCAAACGTGAAAGTTATATAGTTTCTTCTAAAAAAATAATGATTGTGTTGGATAGTATGTCAACAAAATTGTTTTAAATAGTTGACGAATACTGTTTCTCCTTATGTCAAACCTGCATTAGAAAGTGTCAACTCCCAATGACTTTGTGCGACCAATAAATACAGTTTGCGACATACATCAGGATATGTATTTGACAGTCGACAGTTGACGATCCACAAATATTCCTGTCTGTTCGGGAATGTTTACCGAAAACAAAACTGCTACAAAACCGGCGTGATTACAGAGGAAATTATGATTTTAAAAAAATTAAATTTATCTGGGAATAGACTCTCAATTAGTTCACTTTTCGTCTCAAAGGCAGTGTAGAAATTGTCTGGCTATTTGTTGTACTGTATATTTTGATACAGTTCAATTGCACCGTTTCCAATACTCAGCAATTGCTTAGAAAATACTTATGCGATTAGATTATTTTGCGTTCATACTCGCATGTTCATGGCCAATCGCATTATCTCGACATTACGCTATAAAAACGATTGTTTTAAACATGCGTTGATTTCATCGGAATAACTGGTAATGTTTGCCGGAAGTCCCCAGACAGTATTCAGATGATTTCACCTAAAAGTTTATAGTTGCAGTTCAAATCTTGCACAATCCTAAGATGTGCTTCGAATGAATGCTTTTACTCATGAGCCATAGTACACTTATTCCAAATTATAATTTCACTCTCTTGCAACACTACAGCCATACCACGTTTTTTTCTTTTTTTCTTTAATGTTACATATTGCGTTTTGTTTGTTATGAATATCTAAAAGGCAACTTTAAAGTTGAATGTGCTGTTCGTCTACCATCTAAAAGTAGCAGCAATGCCAGTCGATGCAATTGTCACTGCAATTTTCTGTTGCGAACGTATCTTTGCAAGAATTAATGATATTAAAAATCTCTTGGGGAATAAAATAAAGAAAATAATTGTTTTCCGCTTAAATTCATTAACCTTCCCGAAATTAACCTGGAATATTCTTGAAGAACTCAGTAGTCTTCTTGGTTAAAGGCAGTTATGATTCTGGCACCTTCAGAGAAGCCTAACGCAGGTTTAACATAATAGCCAGGAACCTTAATGCTTTTCTAAGAAAGCTCTCAAAGCATTAATACACGCATTGCCAACGCGAAGACAGACTCTCAAGCAAGTAGCTCGAATGTAACTCCTCTGCAACTCTTGCAAAGCTTCGTGATCCAGATATCTTTTCGCACTCATTGGGTGTCGAGTCAATCTGGACGAACCGTAGTCGCTCCGAAACCGATACACCTATTAAATACGTTTAGTTAATCTTGATACTGGTGGAGAAAAATACTTTTCACAACGGTGTGAAATCTGCAATTTGTAGCAATTCAAGGAAACGTTTTGAAAAATATAGTTGATTTTCTCAGGAAGTAAATAATAACCTGTAATATCCCGAAACGTTATATGGAAATTCTAAGCAGCATTTCTAAGTTTTATTATCATGGTGTTTTTAGTAGTAAGTCATACGATGTTCGAGTTATATCGATTAATTAATTTACACCGCCATCTATTAAGAATTTTTAGAACTAAACAATTAATTCACACTATTATTGCATAATTAATATGAAATTTGCAAAAAAAAAATTATAAAAACTATCCTATCTTTTAAGTTGGACCAAATGACACATAGATATGAAATTTGAGAAAAATCGGTTGAGTAGTTTCGGAGTTTACCCCGAACAAACATCGTGACACGAGATTTTTATATATATAAGATATATATATATATATATATATATATATATATATATATATATATATATATATATATATATATATATATATATATATATATATATATATCTATATATATAAAAATCTCGTGTCACGATGTTTGTTCGGGGTAAGCTCCGAAACTACTGAACCGATTTTTATCAAATTTCATACCTATCTGTAATTCGGTTCAACTTAAAAGATAGGATAGTTTTTATAATTTTTAATTGCAAATAAAATGTTAATTACACATTAATAGTGTGTATTAATTGTTTAGTTCTGTAAATTCTTAATAGATGGCGGTGTAAGTTAATTAATCGATATAACTCTAACATCGTTTGATCTACTGCTTATACTATAATGAAAAAAACCCCTCCGAAACGTTGCTTATTGTTTCCATATAACGTTTCGGGATTTTACAGGTTTTTATTCACTTTCTGAGGTAGTCAATACTATTTGTCAAAAAGTTTCCTGAAATGCTACAAATTGCAGATTTCACACCGTTGTGAAAAATATTTTTGTCCACCGGTATCAAGATTAACTGAACGTATTTATTTGGTGTATCGGTTTCAGCTCGATGACGGTCAGTCGAGGTCGACTCAGCTCCCAATGAGAGCGAAAAAAAACCTGGATCACAAAGCTGTGCAAAAGTTGCGCGTGAGTAGCATTCGAGCTGCTTACTTTAGAATCTGGCGTAGCAATGATTGTATTAATGCGTCGAGATATTAGTTGGGAAAGCAGGAAGGTTCCAGATTATTATATTAAACCTACGTTAGGCTTCTCTGAAGTTGCCAGAATCATAGCTGGCTTTAACCAAGAAGTCTACTGAATTCTTCAAAAATATTCCAGGATAACTTCTGAAAGGTTACTGAATTTAAGCGGAAAACATAAATTTTCTTACTTTTTTCCTCCAGGAGATTTTTAATAACATTAACTCTTGCAAATACACTTTCGCAACAGAAAATTGCAGTGACAATTGCATCGTCAGGCATTGCTGCTACTTTTATTTAGGTGGTAGACGAACAGCACATTCAGCTTTAAAGTTGCCTATTAGATATTTATAACAAACCAAACGCAATGTGTAACATTAAAGAAAAAAACGCGGAATGACTGTAGTGTTGCAAAAGAGTGCAATTATAGTTTGGGATAAGTGTACTTCATGAGCAAAAAGCATTCATTCGAAGCACATCAAAGGATTATGCAAGATTTGAAAGGTAACGATAAACTTTTAGTACAAAACTTACTTACAACAAAACTTACTTAAAACAATCGTTTTTATAGCGTAATGTCGAGATTGACCACGAACATGCGAGTACAAACGCAGAATGATGTATTCGCACAAGTATTTCCTAAGCAATTTCTGGGTATTGCAAACATTGAAACTGAAATATATCAAAATACACAGTACATCAAACAGCCCGACAAGTTCTGCACTGCAATTGAGACGAAAAATGAACTAATTAAGAGTGTATTCCCGAATAAAATATTTTTTTTTTTATTATGACTGCCTCTGTAATCACGCTATTTTGGCAGCAAAAAAGTTAATGTAGACCCAATTAACTTTTAAATGCAACAGCTGTTGCCCAGTAATTTGAAAAAAAAATTAAATCAATCGATACAATCGCTGATTAGAACAAATCAGTAAAGTCTCCAACTGAATTTTAAATTATCTGGATATACCAGGAATGACACTACACAATTTCCAGTTGAAAATTAATTCAAGAATTAATCTTCTCCATAATTTAAACCCACCTAGATTTTTACAAATATACACGTATAGTTGTCAAAAGTGTCACTGGAAATGTTCTTGAAGCAGCAATTTTATTGGAAAAGTTTAAAGGAGGAATTATCCTGCTGCCATGCATTCCATTAATATCGTCAGAATCTCGAATACAGCTTAGAAGGCTTCATATTTCGCTTTGCTTAGCCTTCGCGACAACCATAAATAGATCTCAATGCCAAACAATGACGGTGTGGACTAGGAAAATAGGTGTTTCTCCCATAGGTAAACCTACATGTAACCTGCTCATGTGTGGAAAAACCATCAAATCTGTTCGTCTTAGCAAAAGACAGATTAACCAAAAATATTGTGAACAAATTAGTACAAAGATAATTTTCAATTTTAATAATTTAAAATAATCGAAACAATAGTTCGAAATAAATGTTATCTACCTTATTCATAAAATTCCATTTTTATAGCTTATCAGTTTATGTATAAACTGTGCATACAAAATCTCTATATTGATTAATGCTTAATTTCAACATTCTGATACTTTACTTACCACTTTAGTTATTTTGCAGCTTTGCACGATGTAAGTACACTGCAAAAGATTTCCGAAACGTTTCTGTGTATTTCCGTGTAACGTTTCAGGATTTCAGTGGTTTTTATACACTTTCTAGAAATATCAAGTAAAATTGTCAAAAAGTTCTCTGAATTGCTATACGTTGCAAGAATGCAGTTTTCTCACTGTTGTGAAAAATATTTCTAGCTTCCAGTTCAAAGATTAACTGATCGTATTTATAAAGTGTAAGGGCTTCCGGTCGATTATGGTCCGTCCATGCTGATTAAGTGCTGCTAGGGGAGCAAATAGGCATGGACGACGTTGTTTCGCAAGAATTGCAGTCGAGTGCAGTGCGCGATACTTACTTGCAACTCTTCCTTGACTTCGGCCATGTTTGCAATAATGCTGATGGAACTTTCAAATTAAATCAGGAAGGTGCCGAACGATTATACCCACCAAAGATTTCTCTAATTTTCCAGAAACATGACTGGTTTTAAACGGGAAGATGTCTGAATTTTTTACGAGGCTTCCGGAATAATTTCAGGAATGTTACTTAATTTTAGCGGAAAACATTCCTGGTTTTTATAAGGTATCTTAATGGTAGAAATTGGGCATATCAGCTGCACATTATTTTCCAGGAACGTTTCTGAATCATTTATACAGTGTACTTACTAAATTTAATGAACGTAAGTATAGATAGTAATGGTTTTACTATAGAAAATTTAGTTAGTTCCTACTTCGGGCAAACACGACCATTCTCATTTCCCAGTGATTTAAAATCAACGCAACTTTTTCCAGCTTTGTTAAAAATATTAATTTGATCGTACAAAAATAATTTCCATTCTCAGCCACAGCAACGCGTGGCTGGGTCAGCTAGTATATATATATATATATATATATATATGTATGTATGTATGTATGTATGTATGTATATACATTTATCATTTATTAACTCGTTTGCTCGTTTGTTGAAGCGACGTTTAAGATGGATGGTCCAAATGACTTATACACATAAATCAACTGAAAAATAATGGCACTTAAAAATACTATAAAAAAGCCTGCACTTTTCCATAACTGCATTTATAAGAGCATTATTTACAATTATCTGCAAGCACGAAGGTGATAAGCATATTGCATACTCGAAGCTTTGAAATAATGAAAATTTTCTTACTACATCAGTCTCGGGTTTTAACTATACTTCAATGTTTTTCCTTTTCCATTCTAACAAGACAGATCGTGCCTCACAATGGAAACCTATTCATTAATCTTTGCAAGCTCTAGTTTACTTTATTTGTGCATTGGCTTCAATATTTTTTTTTTTTTTTTTTTTTTTTTGAGCAATAACGATTGCTTATTATTCTCATTTGACCGTCCTTGGCGTCCGGTTCCTTTATCAGCTTGAACCAGGGGCCTCTGCAGCACCACCACCCTCTGTCATCTGCAGGCGGCGCGACTGCTCCGGTCCTGAGCTATCCGCTTCTCCTGGTCGGTGGCGTCCATGTCCTACACACACGCACGCTCACACACACATATACACACGACTTCACACACATACACTCACACACGCCTACGTGCATACACACAGGTCTACGCACACACAAGCCTTACACACTTACACACAGAACTATGCACAACGTAACCGCCAAGGAGGAGAGGCAGGCTTGGGGGGACAGGAGCTTCTAGTTTCAGGACAGGAGTTTCTAGAAACAATAACTCCAGTGAGTATTGTCCCGTCGCAGTTCGTGATTGCGAAAAACATAATTTGAATTCAAAATTTCAGACCTCAAATTTTTTTTTTTTTTTTGGCTCTGGTTTCTGTTAAAATACAGGGTAATCCAAAAAGAACGGGTTGGTTTCATGAGGCTACTGTTTTGATAATATTGGTCCTAGCGCTCTTTGTTGAAGCATGAATTAAATAAAGCTTAGTTCCAATTAAATTCATATTTTACCGTTCAATTTCATTATATCATTAAATAAAACAAGCAAAGGACTGCTTACGAATAACATGAATTTAAAATGAGGAAACGTTCTCGGGTTTCTAGCATCAAAATATTATGATCAATTGTAAATTATCTTCCAACGAACGACAACTTTCGAAAACAGATTCTGCTTCAAATTCAAGTTTCCACAATGGAAATTTAATCACTGATTACACCAGTAAAAAACCATAAATATTAATTTCTAATCAGTTCTTTCGTATTGCCAGATTTTCGTAAATATGCGTTGTCTCGTTAACTTTTAAATTTTATCAAGCGAACTGATTAAAATTTAAAACTATTAGAAAGTTCCTTTGGCTAACCAGGAATTTAGGAGGAATTCTAGAGTACTAAAGTGCTTTTGAAATATTCAAAAAAGGAGTATCACAGCGGGTGGTACCTAGATATCGTTGATGCATTCATTAATCTATTTTAATTGTAAAAGGACTATCAAACAAAGTAACTGACAAAATCTGCTCTGCAATACAGAGTTGTTATGGTAAAAGTTGCGATTTCAAAACACTCTAATTAAAAAACACAGTTGCTTAGAATTACTTGGCATATCTCCAAAATAGTCGTGAGGTCATGGAAGTTTGTATTGTGAAGGCAAAAGACAGTTCCAAAATTTTTCGATGTACGGCGCTGGCAGTGTTTATATTGCTACGGAGATACACTAATTACTAAATGACATGCGGACCGCAGACGTAACTGATAAAGAAGGCAGTGTGAAAAATATCGTGTCATCATCAAGCATGCTGCTTTGTGCTTCCAACTAATAGCAGAATAAATGGTGGATATATTGAACTACTTACATGGTGTCCAGCAAAGGACTACCTGGTTTAAAAATTAAATATCTCGAAAACAAATTACGATATTGAAATAAAATAAACCGTATGTTTATTGTGAAACCCATAAAAATCATCTACAGGAACTCAGAAATTAGTTTCAAAAATTGCCAACAGGTGGCGCTGCACGCTGTTATTGCAATATAAGTCTCCATAAATAGTGCTGCGAAGAGGTTGGATGATGATTTCTAGTGTATATGTAAGCATATCTGAAAGGCTAAGCCGCTCCTGAAACAACTAACCTTTTCGCAGCATTAGTAATGGAGACTTCTATTGCAATTACAGCGTGAAGCGCCACCTGTTGTCAAATTTTAAAAACTAATTTAAAAATTCCTGTATATGATTTTATGGGTTTCACAATAAATATATCGTTTATTTTATTTCACTATCGTCCTTTGTTTTCGAGATATTTAATTTTGAAACCAGGGAGTCCTTTGCTGGACACCCTGTATGTGTCCGTTCCTTTTTTCCCTTGATATTGCTTTCTCTGCTACAGTAAATTCTGTCTATTAAATTACTGTCTATACACTGTAAAAACGATTCTGAAACGTTCCTGGAAAATAATAGACAGCTGATGTGCCCAATTTCAACCAGTAACATATCTAACAAAAACCAGGGACGTTTTCCGAAAAAAAGTCAGTAACCTTCCTGAAATGCTGGGAAATTTTCCCTGTTAAAGCCAGTCGTGAATCTTCTAGAAATATTGAATAGGTTTCATGTAATTGGTTAGAACCTTCCTGGTTTACCAGGAAAGTTCCAGAAGCAGTAGCTCAACCAAGGCCAAAGCTAAGCGAATAACTGCAAGCAAGAACCGAACATATTCATCACCCGCAACTCCTGCAGCTATCCAAGGATTTATTTGCTTCCATTGAGAGCTTAGTCAAACCAGACGAGCCGTAACTAAACTAAAACCGATACACTTAATAAACACGCTCAGTCAACCTTTAAACCTGTAGCAAAAAACATTTTTCATACCAGTGAAAAGTCTGCATTCGTGCATCTTTTAGCAATTCAGGAAACGTTTTTGCGAACATACTTGATTTTGCGGGGAAATAGGTGAAAACCTCTGAAATCTCGAAACGTTCTACGGAAATAACCAGTAACGTTTCAGAATTTTTTTACAGTGTAACGTTGCTTCCTTTCGACTAACAACTTTCCGTGTTTAATGAATCCCTTTAGTAGGTTTTTCCCCTTGAATTACCCTGACAGCACTGTTTTCTCCTCGAGTTCCATTCACTTCACGACTGGTGAAACATTAAGTCTTTCCGACCAATAGTTTTTAGATCAGAGAGTTTTGAATAATTAACTTCGATTACAAATACCCGGTACATTATTACATGCAAATTATCTTGCGATAGAGCACGCTGTTGTAAAGAGGTACGACTTACTTCATTCCTTGCACCCAGCGTTACAAATATTTACATCCAAAATATTAACAGCTTAAATGTTATTCGTGTAAATGCTTTTTTGCAATAACATACCAGATACTGCATCTTATACTGAAAAATATCTAATCTATATCGTAAAAATCATTACTCGTAAAAATCATTACTTAATTCAAATGGTAATTAATATTTTTCTGTTAAGCCTTAGAGAGATATCAAGAGAGATACTAATAATAGCGCATGAAGTCTATCTTTATGCAATAATATATTTTAATAAGGAGAAAAAACATTGAAGCAAGCGAAGCGAAACCTACACGCATAAAAATAAACAAAAGCATAGAAATTTATTGCAAAGGGTTTTTATTAATATCATGCTTGATTTAATGCTATAATTTATTTCTAATTTTAAATTAATTTTATTTTAGCAGTCTCTTGAGAAAAGCAAAAAAAAAAAAATAACTTTTTAGAAATTGCCTCTTAGTTTCTGTAAGAAAATCAACTGTTTTACTAATTCCAAAACAAATATTTTCTACTGATAGGCAATCTTAGACTACTTCTTCATAGTTGGATTTTAACAAATCAGTTAAATGTTGACCGTAAATAAAGCTTAAAATAATTGACTGAAGATTGTTCTTTTATTGTTTCTTATTTCAAGGAAGAGCAGACGAATTATAAGGTACTGGAGGCTTGTCCCGACCTTGTTCGGGTTAAAAAGCTATCTATCTTAAATAAATATTAGGCAGGTACTAATTAAAAAAAAAATCATAGTAAACAAAATTTTTTGTTTCTTTTTCTGAGGTTTGAAACAAAATGATTTACTTCATTTCCTGTGTGATTCATATGTTGGTCTTCTGATCGAGATTGACCAACATATAATACCCACGAAACAGTACAATCTTCTCGAGATTTGATGATGGTGATGGCATAAGAAATTTTCATTTTAAATTATAATCAATCAATTTGGAAAAGGAAATACGCAGGAACCATGGTGATTCTAGGAATATGAGCAAACTGATCCGATGCTGGTGCTGCAAGAACAATACTCTAAAGTTTAAATCATAGTGATTTCAATTGGTGTCTATTTCCATTGCATACACTGTAAAAACGATTCAGAAACGTTCCTGGAAAATAATAGGCAGCTGATGTGCCCAATTTCTGCCAGTAACACATCTCGCAAAAACCAGGAATGTTTTCTGCTGAAATTCAGTACCCCTCCTGAAGTTATCCTAGAAGCCTCCTGAAAAATTCAGAAACCTTCCCTTTTACAGTCAGTCGTGTCTTTGGAAGTTTAGAGTAAACTTTGTTAAGTATAATATAATAGCTCGTCAACTTCCTGATTTGTCAAGACAGTTCCAAAATCAGTATTGGAAACATGGCCAAAGCTAAGACAGAATTGCAAGTAAGTACCAAGAATTTCACTTTCCTGTACCTCATGCAAAGCTACACCGTTCGTGGACCGATTCGCTCCCTATGCGAGTCTCATCAGTATGGACGGGCAGTAACCGAACTGAAGTAGATACACTTTATAAATACGCTCAGTTAATCTTTAAACTGGGAGCTAAAAATATTTTTCACAGCAATGAGAAATCCACATTCGTACAACTTGTATCAATTCAGGAAACCTTTTGACAAAGTCACTTGATTTTTTCAGGAAGTGGGTGAAAGCCATTGAAATCCCGAAACGTTACACGGAAATAATCAGTAACGTTTCGGAATTTTTTTACAGTGTAGATTAGGCAATTAAAGTTGCTCAATAAAATTAAAGGGATATCGCCTTTAATTTTAAAAGCATGAGGAGTCCTGAGGAGTAAAGGGAACTAAGGAATTTATGTGACTGATGCACATCGTTGTTGTCAAAAACTGTAGCCCTTTCGCACATCCACGTGTTTTTTTTTTTTTTTTTTTTTTGGGACAAAGAGTCTTGGTTTCAGCATAAACATTCAGAATCAAATCATTTACAGAGAATTTTCAAACTCATTTATTTTGTTACACTTTCCTTTTCCAGGTTTTTTTCCCGTTACTTACTTATCAAAGACTCTAGCCATGCTTACCACTACCTCCATTATCTCCTAAACGAGCTCATATAGTTGTTCTTAAGATTCGGATATTGTAAAGAATACAAATCTTAGTTTACTTAAGATTGAAGAAATTTAGTTATTGTGTTCTGTTAATCTGACTCGGAATAGATGGCCATAAAACTTGCCCATAAATAGCTTAGCTAACGAAATTAAAATTTTGCAACGCGTTTCGTAGTTTGACTTTTAAGTAAACGAAGGGGGGGGATATTTTTTCCTGTTTCTAAGTACACAGTTCTACATAAAGGAAATTCCCAATGAACTCATTTTAAAACTTTAAAAAACTGAGAAGGAGAGAAAAGAAAGGGGAAAAGAAAGAAATTTATAATGTTAAGGACGAAAAAAGATTTTGCAAAGTTTGTTTATGCTGGAAATCTTAATCTCTCCCATTTCTTGGACTTTCGTTTCAAATTAATGTCAAAATGAATTTCAGTTTTTAAAATAACGAGACACTTGCGCTCGAACCGAGTCCTTATCTGCAAGTTGCAGAGGAGAAATATTTTCTATACTCATTTTAAATGTTTACAAAGTATTTTGCTTTTATCCTCTGAATATAAGCAAAGCCTAACAATTTCTATAGAAATATGAAACACGTAGAAGCAAAGAGGTGTAAGTACCAAAATTAAAAATTTGGAGATCTAGTGCAAAATGGTAGGAGAAACAACTCACCTGCTTCGGCAAAAGAAATAATCTCAGTATCCCTGGCAGGTGTTCTTGTATGGCAGGAATTAAAAAATATATCAATAGACGTCTACTCAGGTTTTAAACTTAGCACGTGTTTTACTCAAAACTGAAAGAATTGACCATTTAAATCTGTTCGCTTCTCAATGCATAATATATATTGTAACCATGGAGCCTACGTGTGAAAATTGCAGTCTGGTAAGCAAAGACTAATTTTTTCGTTAAATTAAATGCTTTCTCATTATATTTCGACAAAGAATATATTTTTATACTTCTGGTAAATGACTTTACCGGTGCACAAGCGAAGATTTTTGAAAAAGATTTACAGATTAAAATACTTCTCAATATTTTAGCTATGTATTTTTAACATAAAATGCTACTCAATAATATAGCGTTATTTTTTTTCCATTATTAACATGTAACAGGTCTTGCTGAATATATCATTTTATATATCTTTATCTTCAATGCTTTTATTTTACGACGAAGCGAAAAAACGGTATTCTTAATATTCTGGTCACAGGTTTAAAAAAAATGAAGCATTGCAAAAATAGAACTCAATTTAATCCGGACATATGTTATTGAAACACATATTTCAGATAAAGAAAACAATGAAATATCAAACCAACTTCATTGCAAAATATTCTCTAAACAATAATAAAACATAATATAAGCATTTGAAATGATTAATAAAAAATTATATATTTTTAAAAAATCAGAAAAAAAATCTCCCAATCCTCATTTCTTAATGTTGTCAATCCCAAAATGGAAAATTCTTGCATAGATAATGAATAGCAGACTGTGAAGTGTTAATTACGAAAAAAATCAAGGATCTTATTCAATAAATAAATGATTAGAAGCTGTTTAAAGTTTATGTCCGCTATACCGGACGCCACGTCTGAAATGGTTAAAATCTTAAGAGGGCCCAGAACACATTTTGAAAAAAAAAGCTTTTTTGTACAGTTTAGAGTTTTGAAATTTTTTATACCGATTCACCATCTATTCAATAAGGAAAATCATGACAAAATTATTATTACTATTTTAATTTGAATTTAATTTGTTTTTATAAAAAATGGGGTTGCTTCAAATCGCTAAAACTCACAATCATCTTGGTCAATTTTCAAATTGTTTTGAAAAAAAACTATGCGCAAACATCTAAGCTTAAATTTTTTTCGGCAATTAAAAAAAATATTAATTCAATAAAAAATAGGAAATATTTGAAGAAAAATTTCAAAAAATTCACACACACACACACACATACAATGATACTTTTTTTAAAAAAATCACTTTTTTTTTCAGAATACTTTTTTTTTCTTTTTTGCCGAATAAAAATTATAGTAAACTGTTTGAAAAATATATGCTCTGAATTTCATTGCTTTATCTTTATCAGTTCTTGACTTATAAGAGTTTGAATGCAAAAAATCGGGGAATATTGCATCATGGAGAAAAACACGTTTGCTAAGTATAATATTAGTTGCATGCAACAAAAATAATTATATCTTTCGTTGTAATTAAGATAGAAACCACAGCCTAACGTTTTTTTAAGCAGTTAAAAAACGGATTTTTTTTTTAAATAATAAACAAAAAATTTTGTGTTCTGGACCCCCTTAATACTGTAATATTATAAGGCACTAGATTCAAACTCCCTAGATGATGGCTCACGAAGACACTACTGAAGAAAGGCTAAATAAAAAATATTAGGTTCAGTTTGGAAAAAATGTAGAAATAACTCTATTCAATCATTTTTAATTGGAACTGTCCATTTAATACGATAAGGTGTTCGTATAAGAAAAAAAATGCTCCCTTGCTATGAGAACGCAAGCATAATGGACAATTCTCCTCAGTTTGTGGAGCATTTCAAACCATTGTTTGGAAAAATAAAAACTCACTTCTACAAATATCATGAAAAGGATTTTCCTCCATGTAATTGTTTCAAAAATTAAACTAGTTGAAGAAGTAATTTGTAAGGAATATTGAAGTTTTGTACTACACTAATATGATCCAATTTGAAGCGTCAAAAATAATTCCATTAATAGCATACTTTAAGAGTAAAGTGTCTTAGTTCCGCATAAAAATTACCCCCATATATAAAATCCATTTTAAGTACTTTTTCCGTTGTATAATTTTTACTGAGCTCTTCAAAAATTTCTTCTTTTTTTTTTCAATTGTCTGTGATATCTTATATGTCTGTAGTAAATACTTTCTTTAATATTTAATTACAATTCCTGAGCCTTTTCGCCCAAATTAACAGTGCAATGCATTGCAGTTAACAATGCGATTTTCATTTCAAATTTTTATCAAAAACATTGTATTTATCAATGCATGCAACCGTTTAAAATGTAATCCATTCGGTTTGCTTTCAGTTTATTAATTTTTTAGTATTTTTGTTATTTCATAATGCATCCTGTAGTAACACTCTAACACATATGGGAAATTTTCAATTCAAACTTATTTGGAACGACGAAGGGTTCATCAATACAGTCAATAGTTTAAAAAAAACCTTAGTAATAAAAAACCTGCTGCACTCGTTGCATGATATAAGTTAAGACTAGACTTTTTGTACCAGTTTTTGGGTAAATAACCTCACGTTATGACTAGAAATCAGAAATTAACAAAATCAGTGTATCAATGCCCAGTCGCTTTCCTGTTAACAGAAACTCAGAGAAATCTTAGTACGACTGTTTCTATTAATTCTGCTGACAGCTTGCAAAAATTACTTACCTCTTAACTTTACTCCTTAAAAGGAAATATCAAAGTATAAAAAATGCAAAAATCAATTTCTTATGCCACATTTGATTACATTTTCTTCGCTCAAGTGCAGCCTTAAAGGCATTGAGTTTCGGAAATTGATTTTAAGAGATGCAAAAGATTATTGCCTATCTGGGAAGTAAGAGAATGGGAAAAAATTTCCCCTCTCTTTCGCTTTTTATCAAATAGAAAATACTATTTTTCGAGTTTTAATGGAAATTTTAGGCAATATATTGTAATAGAATTATTATCGTAGGAAAAATATTTCTGTATAAAACGAACGTTTTATGGGGGAAAAAAGCAATGTTCCAGCAATATTCTTACTCAAAACTACTTCATTAATAACATGAATTACGTAAAAAATATTTACGTATTTACATTTCATATAAGTTAGAGTCTCTTCATTTTTCCAAAATGAAGCAACACTCCTACGATGTACACAACGTAAAATAGGATAAATTTATTTAAATATAAATGGTGCAGAGATCCAAATAGTCTACAAAAAATATTTCTTTTTTCCAAATGCAAATTTTGTTTCGCATCAAAGCTTAAGATGAGAAAAATTGTAAAAGTAATTTAAAAGTCATTTTTTACTAACCCTACGCGTTAAAAAAATAAATAAATAAATAAAAAATTAAAAAAAACATAATTGACACCTCAAACATATTTTTGATAACTACTATGTAGTAGGTGAATGTAAAATGAAACAGCGGAGGACAAAGTGAAATGGTAAATTTTTTTCAGTTTTCAGCTGTGTCAATCTAGCAATATTTTAGTTGTGTTGTTAAACACATAGTTGACTCCAGTCAAAAAATAAATAGGTTAAAAGAATCAAAGAAAAAATTTATTTTCATTATTTGATACATTTGTCAATTTTGTGGTTTGTAAAAAAAACAAAATGATAAAGATTTTCCTTTTAGCATTTTGAGTATTAATTAAGATCTACTGATGTCTGTTGCAGTACTTAACTAATTATTATAAAACAAGTTTTGGTTCCAAATATTAAATATAATTTGTCAAGTGCTCGTGAGCCGAATTAAAATGGCTCATTTCCTTTACTTTTTCATTCATTTATCAAATAACTTACGTATTCAATATTATAAAATTCGTTTACACAGTTTCAGTTATTAATTCATTTATCTATTTATTTATTCACTTATTTTCTTATTCAATAACTCAGTTATTTTTTCTCATATATTATTTCATTTATTAATGTATTTATTTGATTATTATTTTAGTATTTCTTCATTACACATAAATTCGTACACTTATTCAATCATTTGTTTAAAAAAAATTCGGTGATAAAATCGAAAAAAAAGTTAACTAAATATTTCAAAATATTTTGTTTTTCACTTTTCCCCATACAAAAAAAAAATATATCCAACTTTTTTTTCCCAATTGTTTGCAAAAAATGTTTTTCAATGCAAGTTTTCTTTTCACATACATTGTTCTTTCTTTACGTACTGTAATTTTAAAACCAATTTCAAATTCGCTCATATTGAAAAACGTAAGTTATTTTAACTATTTCACGCTAAGCACTTTTTCTAACATTCAAGCGCAAAAGCCTAGGAGTAACTGAAATACATTTTCATTTTTTACTTATAAGATCAAGTTACAAACGATTTTATTTATCTTATTTTGTACACCAAGTCATTTTCACTATTACTTTCAGTATTATTGGACGGCGATTTATGAAGTAGGGGAACATGGGGCAAAGTGAACTAGCGGGGCAAAGTGAAAATGTGAATTATTTACTCTGTTTTTAGCTCCAACTATCGGGTATTATTTCTGCTAAGTAGTACCATATGTAGTCTACGCCAGTCAGAGAAAATACCACCGAAGATGAAAACATTTGGTAGTACAGGCACTTTTTAAAAAAATGATGCTCATATTGTAATATTTTGTTGTAAGTCAAAAATCATTTTTGTTACTATAAATTAATAAAGTTCTTGTTATTAACATTTTAAATATTAATTAAGGCCTTTTAATACTGTGTGAAACATTTATTTATCCTTATATATTATTTCTGTAGCCTGTTTTTGGTTCCTACGCGAGATTTTCCTCAATTCTTGTTCGATTTCTTTGATTTACACCTTATTTTAAAGCTTATCGTGCAAGCTACTGACAAAAAATAGACCAACGGTCTAAAAATTGTTTTTTCCGTCAACAAAACCTGTTTTACAGATCCAGAATAAGGTTTTCGGTTAAATGTATAACTTTAATTTGCACCGTAACCGGCAGAGCTGAATAGCTTTATCGGCAGAGCGTTCGACTGATAATCAGGAGAATGCGTGTTAGAGCCCACGTCTGGACAATCTGCATCAAAAAAAAAAAAAATAGAGAAATGTCGCGTATTACATGAACACTTAATAACAATGAAAAACAAATAAGAGGGAATTGATGAGATGGAAACGCTCCTTGCCGTTATGGAAACTTGATGCAATATAGAGCTAAATTGATTCTTAATTGTTAGGCTTTTTTATTTTTTATTTATTTTTTTTTTTTTTCGGTTTTTAAAGTTTTGGCTCCAGTAAGAAAATTAAAGCATAATGTAAGCGAAAATATAAGTATCTGGTCTAAGATTTCAAACTACAAAGGAATTGTTTTTTGTTTTGAAAAAAATAACAAATTGTACATTGAAATATAGATTCTTCTAGTGAGTTTTTGACTCTTTGTACAAATAAAAAAATTACTACTTGAATTTGAAGGGTAAAATATATATTTTTTCTTCTTTTTGCAAAAAAAAACAAATAGACTATCACATTTTTATTACATTCGAAAAACTACGCTTAAAAAGGAACTTAGTTCAAATTACTTTGTATTTTAATCGTGCTGTTAAATGAGGAACACGTGCTGCTATCTAAGCCATAACGGCTCAAGCAGCCTGCGATAACAAATTGTAAAAATTTTCAAAATTTAAAACACTTCTCTTCAATATCTTATCTTATATATTATTTCAGTGGATTATTTTTCTGTCAGTATGCAAAATCTTTCTTATCTCTTTAAGAAATTCTCCCCTCATTTTAAAACTTATATTCCGGCTAATAATATCCGAAAAATAGACTTACGGTCTAAAAATCAAGTTTTTGAAAACGCTCCTTGCTGTTGCAAAACTTTGATGCAGCCTGTAATTCTTATGCAATTTTTTTAAAAGCAAAGTTCTAACATAATTTTCTAATTGTTTGCGTCGCTTTCGGCAAGGAAAAAAAAATTAAAATCAATCTGCGTTTTTTTTAAATAAAGCTTAAAAGCACTGGACTTAATTGTTCTGTTAAATTGATGAGTTTTTTTCGGTAGAGCGTTCGGCTACAAACTATCTGAACTTCGGGCAAGCTCGGACTGTCCGACACAATAGCAAATTTGCATTAATATTACGCATTATATGTTTTCATAACATACAACAGATAACACACATAATAAAATAAATGCAGTGGGAATGCTACTTGGTGTTTCGACTCCTTTATGCAGGTTACAGTTATCATTCAGATAAGTTTACTGTTAATCGAAGGGTGTTCTTCCTCTTTTTTAAAGCTTTGACTCTGTCCAGACCACTAAGCATAATGTAAGCATAAAAAAGTATTAGATTTACCTCAAGGGAATCCTTTTTGTGCAGAAAAACATTTTCATTGTATGCTGAAAAGTAGAATTTCCTACTAGCAGTGTTCGACCTTTTGTACAAATGAAAAAATACTACGCCAAATTGAAACAACGAGTTTCAACTACGAGTTTTAATTATTTATTCGAATACGATATAAAACATTAAAATTATTATCAACTTCAATAGTAAGAAATCATTTTCTACTCCGCTGCTTTCTGCTAAAGAAAAAGAAAAAAATACATTTTGTCTACGTTCGAAAAATTACACTTAAAAAACGGACAAAGTTCATCTGTTTTTGGTTTTGAATTTTAAGTGTTCGATTAAAAGAAAAACATGTGCGAGCATTTAACCCATAACGGTTAAAGCAGCCTGCTATGGGAAATTGTTCAATATTCTAAAAAAAAAAACACTTATTTTCAATCGAATTTATTACTTCAATCAAATTTCATGTTTTACGAATAATTTTAAATCGTATCATGCTGGCTAATGACAAAACATAGACGAACGATCTTATTTTTTTTTCGTTAAAAAGCTATTTGCTGTTTTTCATTACGCATTCCTTCACTGAATAGCATTCAAAAAGGAAGGCGCAATCGCTAGGTTTGTTGGAGTGTCGTGCTGTTAATCAGAATGGCGCCAGTTCGAATCCGTGCCACACTTTGAATGATATTTATGTTTGCATTGAAAATACTTTTTTCGGTTATTTTTCGCAATGTTCTTCCTTTGAAATTTTTAAAGAGCGAAATGCCTTATGAAACAATTCGAAGCACAGTGCGGATTTCCGCACGGGTCGACTAGTTTAATATTAAGCTCATTTGTATTTTAAATAAAGTGTACATTTACTCAAGTACGTACGAGGCAAAGTGGATGGGGCAAAGTGAAATAGTTTGTTTCATTTACTCACTCAATCGTTTAATATAAATCATTTACGTTTTCCTAAGAAATTGATTCATTTATTTCCTTTATTTAAAAATTGCTTTATTTACTAATTCATTCATTTATTTTCTTATTCATTTATTCTTTTACTCGCTCATTTAGTTTTCTCCATATATAAATTAATTTATTCATTTAATTATTCGTTTATTGTTTCATTTATTCAACCTTGTATTTGCTAATTCTTTTATCAAAAAAACATTTTAGAATCAAATAGAAAATATTTCTCTCGAAAAATATTTAATTTTTAACTTTGCCACTTTTTTTTTTTTTTTTTTTTTTTTTTTTTGAAGACTCAAATTTACTGCCAAAAGTAAAAAATACTGTTCCATCGCAAGTTTTCTTATAAAATGCAATGTTCTTTCTTTATGTACTGTAATCTTCACAACAAATTTCCGATTTGTTCATTTTGAAAACATTAAGTCTTAACCATTTCACTTTGCCCCACATTCCCCTATGTACATACAAAAATTGAAAAATTATCTGCGTAAAAATTATTCCTTCTTCAATTATTTATCCATTTAGTTTTAACTATTCACAGTTCTAGAGCTTGAATGCGCCACCTTGCAGTAGTTTAAGAAATAACCACAAGAGGTAAACATTTTATTCCTCTTTCTTCAGACGGCTTTATAGTAATTGTGATTTCAAAAAAAATACGAACGAGAAACCCCAAAAGCACGAAGAAAACTTACTGTCGTTCACTAAGCTTTAAAGCAGATTATAAGTTACTTTACATACTTGTTTCCTTTATTTCAGTAGCCATTAGCCAGACACAGCAGCACTTTCTATACTTTATTTTAATTGCTATTTCAAATTCGATACTTTTTATGTGGTAAAGTGTTCTTTAGTTTAGCTATGTTTCTCCGTAGTTAAGCATAAATAAATAACATTAAAATCTGGAATTTAAACTTTAACTGATTTATTACGATAATTATCCTGGTTATGCAGATTGAAAATCATTAGCTGTTTGAATTTGATTCATTTCATGTCTAGTTCATGTGAATAGCATTTAAGTTTTTATTTAAAACTAGCGGTACCAGCACGACTTTGCCCGTAGTAGAAAGTTAAAAGGTCATTTGGTTCTCATGTATATTTACAAATAATGGATGATAACTTTCTCACCAATTTGCTATGTTATTTGCGTATATGGTATAGTTTGCTCGTCCACATTATGGTAGTTGGCTAGTCCACGTTAAGGTAATTTGCTCTTCCACGTTATGATAATTTTCTCAGTAAAATGTTCTTAAAATTGGAATAGAAAAAGAACAAAATAGAGTTTTCGAAAGGTCTTCGAGGTTTACACCACTCTGGTACAAAGTAATTTTGTGCCACAAATTTCATGAAAATCGGCCGAACTTTCTAGGTGCTATGCGCGTCACAGACATCCAGACAGAGAGAGATCTCGATATCCAGACAGAGAGACTTTCAGCTTTATTTTATTAGTAAAGATTTTTTTTTTCTTTTTCTAGAAGTAATAAAGTAAAAAATAATCACAACTTAGAATGCCTGCATTTTTTTTCAGGTTTTCGAAGCTGAAAAATAATTTTTAGTCTTATAAGTTTAAAATAAGTTGGTTTAATTTTCCCCCGAGGAGCTACTCTTGTAAATTTTCGAAACAACGCAGGTTTTACTACGTAAGCTATCATATTGATAGTTGACTTAACTCTTATCTTCTAACTAGTTCTCGCTAACTAACTCTTGTTTGGAGTTAGGAATAATACAGTGCTTAAATGCTTTGCTGTTGTCTAAATTATATCCAGTATGGGATCGTAAATTTAAAAGATGGCGCAGAGTAGGTAGTACATATTTTCAAACTCAAGCAAAGATTTTGTTTTGTGTGTGAGATTAATTGGCCGAAAATATGATAAAACGTTTGATGAGTAGAACTAAGTTTTATGAACTTTAGTTTTAAGAAAAACAACCGCCTGTTCAATTTATAGTGTTAAATTAAACATTACGAAGTCAAGTACATATCATGTTAGCATTTCCCTTTAATCGTATATTCTGTATGAATTGTCGCACAAAAAGGTATTATTAAGCTTTGCAGCGCAAATTACATTTTTTGTAGCATGAAAATCGGCCGAACTTTCTAGGTGCTATGCGCGTCACAGACATCCAGACAGAGAGAGATCTCGATATCCAGACAGAGAGACTTTCAGCTTTATTTTATTAGTAAAGATTTTTTTTTTCTTTTTCTAGAAGTAATAAAGTAAAAAATAATCACAACTTAGAATGCCTGCATTTTTTTTCAGGTTTTCGAAGCTGAAAAATAATTTTTAGTCTTATAAGTTTAAAATAAGTTGGTTTAATTTTCCCCCGAGGAGCTACTCTTGTAAATTTTCGAAACAACGCAGGTTTTACTACGTAAGCTATCATATTGATAGTTGACTTAACTCTTATCTTCTAACTAGTTCTCGCTAACTAACTCTTGTTTGGAGTTAGGAATAATACAGTGCTTAAATGCTTTGCTGTTGTCTAAATTATATCCAGTATGGGATCGTAAATTTAAAAGATGGCGCAGAGTAGGTAGTACATATTTTCAAACTCAAGCAAAGATTTTGTTTTGTGTGTGAGATTAATTGGCCGAAAATATGATAAAACGTTTGATGAGTAGAACTAAGTTTTATGAACTTTAGTTTTAAGAAAAACAACCGCCTGTTCAATTTATAGTGTTAAATTAAACATTACGAAGTCAAGTACATATCATGTTAGCATTTCCCTTTAATCGTATATTCTGTATGAATTGTCGCACAAAAAGGTATTATTAAGCTTTGCAGCGCAAATTACATTTTTTGTAGCATTTTTGAAATTTTTAATATATTTTACTTGAAACATAAAATAAAAAGATGCGGTTTGCACTGAACGAATCAAAAAGAAGCCGGGTTTTGTGTGGTAACGAAGCAAAAATAGTTCTGTTTTCGACCAACAGATGGCACTGTGACTTTTTACTTCTCCCTAATTCTAATAAAACAGTTTAACTAAACGGGCTTTCTCAACTATGGACTGCATTTCTATTGCATATCAGCTTTGACTACCATTACCTGTAGGCGTTGCTCCTTTTTATATCATTTCTTGCTTTGCATGATCACAGATCAGCATCCTGACAGCGCCATCTGTTGGTCGACAACATAACTATACTTATTCCGTAGCCAAACGAAACCCGGCTTTTTGTCGATCCGTTTAGTGCAAACCGCATCTTTTTATCGTTATTCGCTTTCGAAATATTCATTTTTAAAGTTGGTCCTGAGTTTTGGATCACCATGTATTTTGAATAATAATTGCAGTTTAATAGTAGTATATGTATTTATCACACAAGCAGTTATTACTAAGTAAATTTGGGATAGAAAATTTATTATTTGTTTTTATTAAAAAAATTCTCTTAAAGCAAAAAATTAGCTTAAATATTTTGAAACTAGAGGATAAAAGTTTTAAATCAATGTTGGTTAGGCGAAAATAAAAATTTCATGTTCTCCAAAAAATGAGAAAAAAACATTACACTAGTTTGATCACAAAATCACTTACTTTATTAGTCTGAATATTAAACTATCAAAATTTCCAGTTTATAAATGTGATGAATTGTGCGTGACATTTGTTTTAATGGCGGGAAAATCCAAATATTTTATTTAAATTACTTTAAATTTGAATAAAAAAAATGAGATAAAATTATTTGCAGCATTTAATGACAGATTAATTAACTTGAATTTTAATTAGTTCGAACTTTAAAGGGAAATACTATTTTATTTCGTTACACATAAGATAACTAATGAGTTGAGATAGTGAGAAGTTCAAAACAAAAAGCTACTTAGTAGATTCTCTTTGAATAGTTAATAGGGAAACCTTTTAATTCATTCGTAAAGTCGTATGATGAACACACAGTAGAAATAACAGCCTGTTGTCTTTGGCAGATACAGTTACGTTTAGAAAAATTGTTGAAACAAGTATACAAGCTAACATAACAATGACAAAATAAAACTTTTGACTAGTTTGCCAATTCGAAGCTATAATTTGTTTTGCTTGATGTTTATAGCTAAAGCGCTTCTACGGGATATACCGAAAAACTCATGTTTAAGCAAAACATCGGAATCAAGTTGAAATTTGGAAGACTTTCCATTGTTGCTAATTTGTTGTTACTTTTTTAAAAATATTCATTAGTTCGTTTTTGATTGTGAAATATCCTATTCAATTTACTATCTCTCAAATTTTCACGTATTTTTCCTAACTTTTTTTCAGAAGACAAAGTCTCGTACGATATTTTTTTTTAAATATAACATATTTTTATTCACATGGTAGGGTTTTTTTTATTTCTATCTTTAGCTCGAATACTATTTTATTTACTTTTAATATGGCATGCACATCTTTTAAAAAGCTTCGAGTTTATTTTCGATTGAGAGATATCATATGAGGCAGTGAGAAGCAAAGGGAAGTAAGTGGACATTTTCAAATTTTGAGTATAACACGTTTAACGATAAGGTCCCAGGTAAGTTTTCATTGAAAAATGTTTTGAAATTATGTTGTATAATAGAACCTACCACGGCTACTAGTACCATCTCTTGCACCAAGATTGAGGAGAGGCTAACCTACCATTTCTATTGGTTATCTCTATTTTTTTAAATTTTGCCATTTACATCCCTTTGATTCTCACTGCTTCATATTTAATTAACTATGTCTCAAATGTTCATATTTTTTTGAAAAACTTTTTTCAGAGGGCAATGTCTCGATCGATTTTATTTTTCTTATCAAATATTTTTATCCACATGCTAGGAATATTTTATTACCATGTTTAGTTCTAATACTAAGTATTTTATTATTGTTTCTGCTATGGCAATGATTGTTGAAATGTTTGACTACCTAAGTTTTGTTTTAAACTCGGAACTAAAACAATCCTTTGCAAACTTTGTTTCAAAGCTTTCACTGTCGTAAAATAATAACAAAACTTCTATTTATCACTATACTTTCTTCTTATTTCTTAAACTTTATGATTTTGCGTAGGAGTTTTATAATGATTACTTCATTCAATAAAAATAAACATAAACAGATGAAATTGAACTTTGTCGAAACTGTGATAGCTATTAAGACAAAATCGCTGTTTTTAAAGGAAGAGATCTTGGTTAGAGTAGGGAAATATTCTTTTTTAATGATTATTTCCACGTCTTTAAGATTTTAGCTATATTATTCCCAAGATTTTTACAAAAAAAATCAATTAAGTTCTTACTAGTTGTTTCTAAATTATTTTGGGATGACCTTGCAATGTCTGCTTTTGTTCTAACACAGTAACTTTTTCTAACGTTTGGGTAACATTTGACAATCAAATACTGCTCGCATTTTTCCAAAGTAGGAAAAATGTTGACAGAAATAATTTCAGACAATATTTTTTGTAGTTATCAGCTAGTTAATGAAAATTAAACTTTTCCATGCTTCTTACTGTATAACAGGAGTTATCAAAGTAGGGGTCTCGGAGAAAGACGAGGGGTGCCGCGAAATGCCTACTGTGTCAATACACATTATATAACAGAGATAGGCCAGTGTGCCGTGAGCAAGATTTAATTCTTCAAATGGTGCCGTGAATTTGAAAAGTTTGGGAACACCTGCTGTATGAAATATGAGTAAAAATGTGATAAAGAGACGCCTCCTTTGCTTCAATTTTTTACACTATTACCTACAGCCCAATAGAAAAAAAGTCAAAAGGTATTTAAACATTTGATTTCACTATGATAATCTTCAGTACTATGTAATACTATAAAAAGTCTTTGATGTTACCTGAAAAATGCATATTTTACATTACTAATAATTAAATTTGCTCAATGGGTATCTTGAGTTCATAAGAAATTTTAGGCTCATACGAAATTAAAAACTCATTTTCAGGATTTTAAAAATATCCTAATTGAGACAGTATTTGCTACAACATGTAAACATGTATTTCAACAAATGACCTGATTGTTAAAATGTGCAACAATTGTAAATTAGTTATGATTGTTCAAGAATAAGATAGAAAAAAAAATCACTATGCTGTCAGGCTAGTGCATCCTTGATTGGCTAAATTCAATTATGTTTTGTTACCGTAATTTTAGCTGTACTGTTTATACCATAATCAAAATTATATCTTACAGGAGACATAGTGTAAAACACTACTGTTCAACCACGGATTGTATGGAATTGGCAAACGTTCAGTTGAGACGAATCTATCCAAATGAGGGAGAAAAATAAAAATCTGATGCGCGTGTTCCACTCATATGAATGAGACTCTGCTTAATTTAGAGGCTAACATACATCTGCAAACACTGACATCCCTAAAAACTATTAGATACGTCCATTTCCGCCTTTAAACCGGATGTTTGCCTTTCCATACAATCCGTGGTGAGATAGTAGCCTTTTTTTTTTTTTTTTCTAATTACATATCATTAAAGAAAATAAGGTTGCACTTTTGAGAAAGCAATAACAGTGTAGTGATTACGCTGTTAACAGTGGAATCCCGTTACAACGAATGCCATTACAACGAAATATTCGATTCAACGAAATATATAATTGAAATCCCGTTTTAATTGCCATTTTATTGTTTGTGTTCCATTACAACGAAATTTCCTTTACTAAAAAAAAAATTTAGGTCAATTGAAATTTGTTGTAACGAGATTTCACCGTATTATTATTGTTATTATTTTTCGAAAATATTCCAAGAATCAGAATTAGTAATATCAAAACTTGTCAAACATAAGGTACTTATTTCTTTTACAACTGTAGTATAAGCATGCGTAATACACATCCAAAAATTAAATTCTTTAGTAAAAATAAGTTTGTTAAGGCACATTTCTGATTCAGAAGCTTTCACAACCCAAAACTGGTTAATTAGGTTTAAGTGACAGGAAAAGCTAATCTTGTTCCGATAATCAAATTTACGGGAAAAATCTAGCGAACGCCTGATTTCTCTTTTCCGCCCCTAACATCAAACGTTCACGACGTTTACGCTCCCATGGTGCTTTCATTTGTTTAAGAAATAAAGTAATAATAAACTTGTTGTAATTTGAGGGATCAATGGTACTTAAAACTGCTTGTTTGCTTCTTAAACGTTTTGCAAAAGAAAATGTATATAATCAGTGATATAATGAATTAACCCAGTAATTATTTAGCAGTAATTTTCGGAATGCTTTGAAAATCCACTTAAATCTTGACCAATTCGTTCAAAGCTACATTTTACTGTATTGCAAATTTTCAGACACTTTTTGAAAACGGACACTTTTTTTTTTTTGATCATTTTGAAATGCACCCTTTTGGAACACTTTTCAAAACACCTATTTGGCTCAGCCCAATTTTAAACGCATTTAAGAAATTTTCCTGAACACTTCAAACATGACACCTTTTTTATAACAATTTTTAGCACCTTTTATATTACACGTTGATTACAATAGTGTTTTGCTGTCCGTATTATAGCAAATCTCGCGGACCTGCGATATGACGCAGCTTAACCACCGCCGCCAGGCCATGGCGGTGCTATGCACAACAAACCTTTTTTAGTACTCTCTATTGTGAAATTCATTTCACTGCTAGCCAGAGAAAGCTTTTGAAATTATATTTTTACCACAGAAAACGATAATTTTACAAGTGTGGCCAAATGTAACCAAATATACTCTCAAATGCGGCCTTAATTTGTTCTGAAGAGTGTTTTCACTTCTTTTTAGCGGAGCACATTCAGATCATATTCTTGCAGCTGGTACACGTTTTCTGAATAAAAGTGTTCTTAAGAGTGTAACCAAGTTTGAGTTTAACTTACATCCTGAGCAGGATACATTCGAAGCACATTTCAATAACACTTCTTTTAAATGGAGCTTATTTGGATCATTTTCTCGCAGGTGGTACACTTTTCCTAAATAAGAGTGTTCTGAAGAGTGTTACCAAGTTTGAGTTCAACATACATCCTGAGCCGGACACATTCAAAGCACATTTCAATACAATTCTTTTTAACGGAGCACATTCAGATCACATTCTCGCAGCTGGTACACTTTTCTGAATAAGAGTGTTCCGAACGTGTTTCCAATGTGTACTGGGAATTTGCAGTTTTAACACATTTTTGACGTATTTATCAGCACTGGAATTGTATCATCAAAATTTTAATGCATTTTCCCCAGCTCCAATTAGCTTTGGCGGACGACTGTCTGTTACTGGATCCTTGTCTGTTACTAGTGCCGTTACCCTAAAATGCCTAGTTGAAAATTAGAAGTTGGACAAAAAAAAAGGAAGATGTTTTGTGGCTGCACAATGACATACACATATTTTTTTTATTTCGGAATTATATAAGTTTGTAAAAGTAACTAATAAAATAAAAATGAGTGAAGCAGTTAATGCTTTTTTGAGTAAATCAATTAAAATTAAAAAAATGTAATGTAAAATATTAACTTTAAAATACATATAAACATTACTCTTTTTAAAAATCAAACGATTACGGGTGGTTTTAAATCAATTTTTCGGATTTTAACTTTGCATGTTATTTTATATTTATGTATATGATACTATAATGCTTTTTTTTTCCTGAGAGCACATGTATATGTTATCAGTTTTACAGAGCACACGACTATTATTATCAATATCCAATATCACAGAAAGTATCAGTAGCAGTTATATTTTATATTTAATAAATAAATTATCATATTTTACAAATGATTCTAAATATCATTTATACGTAAATACCATTTAAAGTTCAAATTTTTACACAAAATGTATAATTATATGTAATGAAAGAAGCATATATCTGAAAAAAAAAAAATATATATATATATATATATATATATATATATATATATATATATATATATATATATATATATATATATATATATATATATATATATATATATATATATATATATATATATATATATATATATATATATATATATATATATATACATATTATTAAAATAATATTTATAAAAAAACAGCAGTGATTTGAGAATGCAGTTACTATTTAGAAACTTCAGTTTGTACTGATTGAAAATTTCGGATTCATATCAAACTGTTCGATATACAGGGTGTCCCAAAACGACCGCATCAACTCTGCACTCCTAAATTCCTCGAAGGGAGTACATAAGAACTGCCCAAAGAAGTGTTCCTGTGCGATCCATAGTTTACGAGAAAAATATGAAAAACAAAGTATAACGTCACTGTTGATGCAAGATAAAACACTTTATTGAACATATCAACAGCAGTATACGTATATTACGTATAACAATAAATACTTGTAATGACATTTTAGACATTATCGTCTGGAGACATGTGCAAATACTGTTGTTGATATGTCCAATAAGGTGTTTTTTCCTTGCACCGGCACGGCCGTGACGTCATACTTTGTTTTTCGTATTTTTCTCGTAAACTGAATCGTACAGGAACGCTTGTTTTGGGCAGTTTTTATGTACAGTCGAGTCCCGACTTACGCGAGAGATGCGTTCCAAGACTCCTCGCGTAAGTCGAAATTTCGCGTTGTAGAAAAGGGTACGTATTACAAGTTTTTTTTAAACACACCAAATTATTTTGTACACTTATAAACACCCCTCAAACTGCGTTAAAGCATTCCTCAACTATACATTAAAGTTTCTTATAATTAAAAACAGTACTTTTACTATACTTAAAAAAAATAGAAATTCAATCAACATAAAAACTGTTACGATGCTCAATGATCAATGGTAGGGAAAGACATAAAATAAAACTACGTGCGTAAGGTACGTACGTCACTTATACTTATTTGTCGTGCTACCGTCGACGTACTTTTTAGTTGTTTAAGTATATCGAATATCTTGAACTTTTTTTTGTCAGAAACTTTCTTTTTCATCCCATCTTTACAAACTTTAGATGAAACAGTGCACTAAGATGCTTTTTTATTTCATCAACCTTAATATTTAGACAGAAAAAAGAAAGAAAGACACCGAGTGGTTACTTCATGCACTAACAAAGCGATGCGTGGACTAGTATGGTGAAGGGAACTTTCGTTATCAGAGGCAATATGAGGGAAAATGTATTCATGAAATCAATGTTTAGGACCCAATAACGAAATCGATACTTCCTTCCGAAAAAATTCGTATTGCGAACGAGGAATTCGCGTTCGCCTTAAAATTCGTTACTCGGGAAAAACTCGCGTTATAGTTCGCGTAAGTCGAATCGCGTTGTAACGGGAGTCGACTGTACTCCTAACGAAGAATATAGCTGTGCAGAGTTCATACGTTCGTTTTGGGACACTCTGTATATGGAAATATCGGATGTTTTTGAAAATATCATGATATTTTCAAACCCTGACCTTTATACTTAAACTCAGAGATACACCTTTTCCAGAAAATATCCGAAACTTGCCCAATTGATCGCTTTAAATTTCGTTAAAGTTCAAAAATTGAGCATTTTTCTTTAGATCCACAAGTTTCTTTAGAAGACAGTGAATATAGAAAATAGTGTTAAAATGTTTTACTTTAATCCCGTCAGTACTCTTTTTAAGAAGCAAATTAATATTTTACTTTCGAGTATTCATTTGTTTTCTAAATAATCTGAAAAGATACTCGGTAAAATATGTTTTGCGTAATAAAAAGCACACCTTTAATAGCACAGCATATTCTTGAGGTCTCCTCACTCTTTTGGATTAATTAATTTTCTTTTCTAAAGGAGGAAGTACCAAATAGAACCGCATTGTAATTACGTAACGAAATCATCTAATCCTTGAAGAAAGAAAAAGGTTGATGTTCGCAATTATACTGTGAAGAAGAAGGGACGCTGGGTCAACAAGAGCTGATTAATAATTTAATAAATCTTTACAGCTCAAACGCTCTTTGAAGCCTATACTTTCGATATTAGTGCACTGAAGAATTAGTGCTTACTGAAAGAATGTACGTTGGGGAAAATATTATCAAAATAATTTGGGATTAGTATTAAAACAAAAAGACCAATTTTTTGGCAAAAACGTAATTTATAAAGTTGTTATTAATTTTAGATTTTAGAAGAAGTAACAGCCTAAGGAAGAGGAAAAACTATGCTAAATATTCTTTTAAATCTTTAATGTGAAACAAAATATTTGAGCTAAAAACAATATATTGTATTTTATCGACATTTTTAACTACACATCTTCATATACATAATAGCCAATGATCGAATAACGCTTCTGACGTCATCAACAATGAAACTCGCGCCACGCCATGATAATTTGATAATATGTTTTGGTAATGTTTAACATGCAGGGAAAGGCTTTATTGTGACAAGGCTGAACTGGATCCGATAACTTAACCGTTTTACTGGCTAGACTCATTTTAGGAGAATGAAGAAGCGAACAAGAAGTTCCGTCTAGAACTAAACGAGCCTACTTTCCCGTATACCCATCCTACTTTCTAGTACCCGATCAATATTCTCAAAAAAAGCTAAATTCGCAAATTTTTTTCAAACATATTTTTTTTAAATATTTTAAGATGATTGGATGCGTTAAAAAAAAAAAAACGAACAGATAAAATAGCAGCATCTTTTAAATAAAGCAGCTAATACACTTTTTTGCATTAAAAAAATCTTTAACAGCTTTCAAAACGAAAAAATAATGATTAAAATTAATAAGCTCATTAAAATAAATAATCATTTAAAAAAAAATCGTTTCTTTTTCCCCTGTTGCCAAAAATAATTTTTTAAATGAATTAATGCACTTACCAAAATAAATAAAAAATAAATAAAATGTCAACTTTAAAGAAATAATTTTCACTGTCAAAAAAAAAAAAAAAAATCGTCTGCGCATATCTTTATGTAGAAACACAAATAATGACTTCGAGCTTATTCGCCGAAAACTGAATACCTAAATTAAAACTTTAGCGTGAAAATAAAAACAAATCATATCAACAATAATTATTTCACATTTAAAACCATAAATTCGGAGTTGGAGTCAAACTCATTTTGTTATAAAGGAGTCAGAGTCGAATATCTAAGAATCGGAGTCAGTCATTTGTCCTCCGTGTATAAATTTTTGCCAAAGCTACGAAGTCAGAGTCGAAATTCGATTAATCGTCGGGCACAGGAGTCGGAGTCAAGTGCCCCCAAATTCTCGGAGTCGAAGTCTGGAGTTTGGCGTCAAGAGCTAGTTCCAAAAAAATTTGTTTGAAGTAAATCCGCCTTCAAGTACGGAATGTACATTGCGCTAATGTTAAGGGATTTGAAATGTTCAAAATTGAAAGGAAAATTGTTCAAATCAAAAAGATATTTTATATACAAGTTTTTCATCAAAAGCTTTTATCTACGAAGTTTGTTTGAAGCTAATTCGCCTCACAGTTCGGAATTGCCTTGAATTTCCCCGTAGGCGCTAATGTTAAGTTTTTTGAACTGTTCAAAATTGAACAAAAAATAGTTCAAATCAAAAAGTTAAATATGGGAATGAGGTGTCATTGCCGAGATCTTTCGAACAAAAAAACGTTTGTTGGAATCGGACTATTCATTCAAAAGTTATTAGGGGGGACAGACAGACCGACAGCCATTTTTTTCCATCTCAATACATTACGTTCCAATTTTTAATTTTTCGATATTTATTTGATTATTTTATTTATTTTTGACTTTTTTTTTGTTTTTCGCGATATTTTTAAGATGCATTAAGCCTTCTTTCATGCTTTTTTCTTCTTTTTCTGACTTTTACTGGGAAAGTAGGCTAAAAAGGGGTCAACGATGAACACTATCTACTGGAGTTTTAGGGTTAATCCACTGGAGCTATGGTTAAAATTTCAGATATCAAAATATCACCAAACAGGTAATTGCTTCATCCAAATGTAGAATTAGTTTTCACCGGTCATACCATGACGTGCGATTTTCAATATCGTGAAGTTACGAAAATAAGTTCGAATAGGACATTATGTGAAACAAGGGAAAAATTTGCTTTCTATACGTGGTTTATTTTTTCAGGAAGCTTTGCGTGCAAACGTATTTTACTCCCATTCACGAAACATCTGTTGTATTTTTTAGTTCCATTATTGTTTAAGATTGTTATTCGTTCAGCTTCTATTTGAATTACAATTACTGCTTTTTTAATACTTTGTAAGTTTGAATCAAAGCAACCTGGAACCCCTTAAAAGGAACAGGCCGACTTATACGATTTTCACTTTCGAAGTAGGCTGTGCAACGGCGGGCAATGCTTTAGCATAATCTTTTATATAAATTTCTTCTGTACGTGAGTTTGATACAGAACTCCTCCTAAACGACTGGACCAATTTTGATGACATTTGTTTGTGTTAAGTTGATTCGGGTATGGTTTGGTGTCGCAATTTGATCCGATAATGAATGTCTTTTTAATTGTATTTTGTCAAATCATAGGATGATTTTAGATTTTCTAAGACTTTCTTCAAACCAAATCATTATTTTGTGCTTCAGCTAAAAACCGTCGGAAGCCAGTCTTGCGTAAATATCGTTTTTGCTTTTCGTCTGAATATTTAAGGCTTAATATATCTACAATTTCACCACGGAGCATCATTTCAAAATATCCTTCGTACACATTATTCATATAAATTAAAAGAGATAAAAGGAAAAAAAAGTTTAAAGGAAATGTTTTTGTGCAAGCACTTGTAAAAAACAACAGCTGAAAAAATATACTAAGGATTAAAACTGAGCTCAACACACAACTTTATTTTAAGAACGATTTTGATTGCCTTCAAGAAAATCTAACAAAGAATGTAACGTTGTGCAGTGCTGGTAAAAAAAATTGCATCATCACCCTCGCATTTTCACAACAATGGGATTATGTGAGAAGTTTTGGTCGACCGATTAACTATAAATGTACGCGAAATTCTGCAAAACTTATGAAATAAACATTTAACAACCGGAAACCGATAATTGTTTACGTAGATCAAGGCTGTTTCCGGGCCAAGGCAAACTGCTGACCCCATGCTCAATTTTCCATTTCTGAACCCGCGTGTGAGTTTAGAGAAAAAAAAATTACTTATCCTCATGTCAATTTAAGTCTAATGGCAGGATAAATATTTTAAAAATTGCTACTTACCAATTTTGCCCAATGGCGCGGAGCAGAATCATCCTGGAAAATGACGTTTTGAACTGAAGTAAAGTGATCCCGGATAGTAGGAAGCAATTTCTCCACCAAAATGCCAATGTACACTTGAGCGTTTACTGTTCCTTGCACAAAGTGAAGCCCACCAACTCTTTGATCAGAAATAAATCCCCAAATCATCTGGGATACAGGATGCTTGACTGTGTGTTGAATGCAGTCGGGATGATATTCCTCTCCTTAGCGACGCGGGTGATGCAGTTTTTTTTATCACCACTGTACATTAAATATTTGACAATAATAACTTGCTGATTTTGATACCACAGTCAATAACCAAGCATATGCTACAGTGACGAAAGCTGTTTGAATGTAACACATCAGCTTTTTATGTATACACTATAAAAAAAATAAGTAACCTTACTTCGGAAATACGGTAGCAGCATTCAGCACTTTGTGTAACCCTATTCTGGCGGCCAGCGTCCTCCATAGGAATGGAGTAACTTAACTGATTAAATTGGTGTAACGTATGAGCGTTACACTAGTTTTATCAGTTAAGTTTCTCCATTGTTTTGGAGGCAGCTTTTTTACGGAGCTTTTAGGAAGTAAGGTTACATATTTTTTTACAATGTATGGGTCCCTACAGATGTTGAACTGTTCTGATTTTTCATCTGCCAATATTATTTGTAAATGTTCTTCGGTCTGTGACCTCAATTTTCGGAACCCAATAATATTAAGAAAACTTTTCATTCTCTACTCAATGAGCATACCATTTTTTCCTCATATTTGGAAGAAATTTTTGTAATTTGCTTCCTTGAGCTGTTCGTTTACTCCCACTCTTTTCGTTTCTTGACTTCTGATTGGTTGTCTCCGTTTCTTGCTGTCTCCCTGGGAGTGACTCGAGGTTTGTTGATTGGTTCGTTGTCGTCTCTAGTCGTGAATTTCTATTGGTTGGCCCATATAGTATAATTACCTGTGCCCATGTGGTTGACTTTTAGTTCTCTCACGACTTTCTGGTTCTGTATTGAGTTTTTTGCACTTGTGCAGAAGTCCCATTGTAGCCTTGAAATAGTTATATACTGTACTTTCTTGAGAATTTGCTTTATTTATGTTAGTTTTTTTTGCAATTTATCCCTACAGATGTGACTACTGTTCCAAACTTCTTGAGAAAAAAGAATGCGATAGATTTATATTTCAACTTCTTTTGTTAAGCTCAATAAAATAGACATAACTAATAAAACGAATTTCTATTGTTTTCTCGCCGTTACATATCTAGAATTTGGAGTTAAGTCAAGTTGCAGTTATATCGGATAATATAGTTCTCAAAGGTAATTGCAATTCGTAACCCAGTCAAACTTAGATTATGTCAATTCCGCATTAAAAATAGAGTTAATGTAAAATATTTAGCTTCACTAAAATCACGTTTATTCCAATAATGCTAGTTCTCAAATTAAACAAAAAAGAGATGAATTTCAACTTCTAATGTAATATCGCCCTTTAACTTTTGCCATTCTAGTATCTTTTTAGCGAATTTAAATAATATTCGTAATACATTTTATTAACCTTTTTAAAAAATTACGCATGTACAAAGTAAACAATAAGAAAATGTAAAAAACAAGTTTTTATAACTTAAATTAAAATTAAATTATTACACAGAAAATAGCCAACAGTTCCCTATTCATTCAAAATATTTTTTTTTCTCGTAGAGTTTACAAATTTATCCCTCTGAGTATAAGAGATTGTAAGCATTTTTATTGAAGTTCTATCATATTAGTTTCGTTATAGCATTTAAACGAAGAAAGTTTCTCACATTCGTATTTAGAGGGACAAATGTACTAATTCGGTGAGAATGTTACGTTCTACTATTTAAATCAATTTTTATTGTTATTTTTTCCTTTTTAAGAAATTTTATTTTCTGTCACTTTTTTTAAATGTATTTTTTGCTCGAAACACCATGAAAAATAATGCCTTAAATTGATCGGAAGAAAGAAAACCAGACTTAGGTTCAGGATCAGAAATATTTATTTCGCTGTAAAAACGATTCAAAAATGTTCCTGGAAAATAATAGGCAGCTGATGTGTGCCCAATTCCTTCCAGTAACATATCTTACAAAAACCAGGAACGTTTTCCATTAAAATTCAGTAACCTTCCTGAAATTCTCCTGAAGACTCCTAAAATATTTAGAAACCTTCTTGTTTGAAGCTAGTCGTATCTCTGGAATTTTAGACTAAACTTAGGTGGATACTCTGTAATAGTTTAGTACCTTCCTGCGTTTCCAAAAGCAGTATTACAAACATTACCAAACCTAAGACAGAATTGCAAATAAGTATAAAGAATTTTACTCGCCTGCAGTTCCTGCAAAGCTAAATCAGTCCATAGACTGATTTGCGCCCATTGGACTTCTTAGCAGTCTGGTCGGCTCGTAACGTAACTGAAGCCGATTCACTTTATAAATACGCTCAGTTAATCTTTAAACTGAGAGTAAAAAATATTTTTCTCAATAGTTAAAAGTCTGCATTCGTGCGACTTGTAGCAATTCAGGAAACGTTTTGATAGTGATACTTGATTTTTCCAGGAAGTGGATAAAAACCATTGAAATCCCGAAACGTTACATGGAAATACTCAGTAATGTTTCGGAATTTTTTTAGTGTTGATACGAAAAAAACCTTATGTTACTAAATAATAGCAGATAAAAAGAAAATCCTATATTGCTCAGTAAGATCTTTTTATACCTTTTTATGAAGCTAGCATCAGTTTTGGAACAACAAAATCATCCTGATGTTTACATAATATTTCAATCAAGCGTTCCTATTCATCTCAGAAAATACTTTCTCGCGTTCAAAACAGATCATTTTTTTTTTAATTTCACTATTGTTTTGTTTTTTCCCTGAAAACATAAAAAAGTTTTTCATTTTGAAAATGATGCAAAACTAATTCCTTTAACATGTTGGGTGTTATATTTCAGTGACTTAATTTCATTAAGATATTTTAAAGAAAAAATGTTTAACGTTTTGCTTTCAAGCGCAAGAATAATAACTTCGCGTTCGTACTCACAGCGACGTTTTAACTGTGTCTGGCGGGATGTCTGGCCCGTAAGATTGGTCTGGGTGCTTACAAAATGGATTGAAATAGTTTCCTGAGTATCATAATATAAAAATTGAGACTTAGAAAATAAGTAAGGTTGTGCCACTGGCAGCCATTAGTGCCCTCGGGACGTGTCTGGCAGTTTGGCTATGAACTATTGACAATATTCTGTAAAACATACGAAAAAATCAGCACTAAGAAAATAAGTAAAGTTATCACAGTTTTTGCGTACATTCAGTACCCAGTGCCTGAAAAGTGGCCCTCGGTCTAAGTTAGCAGGCAAAACTAGGGGACCTGATAAGTGGGACCTGATGAAAAAACGTGAAATTTGGGTAAAACGTAGATTCGGGGACATAAAATCGGGGTTTCACTGAAATTCTATTTCATGTTCTTTTTACTAGGTTTTCTGTTTTAAAAATATTGCTTTTTGAAAGCAGACGATATTTTTCAGTGCTTAAACTCAAGAATAATGACGTCGAACTCGTACTCACAGCGATGTTTTAACTGTCTGGCGGGATGTTTGGCCCGTACGATTGGTCTGGCAACTTGCAAAATCTTTTGGAATAGTTCTCTGATTATCATAATATAAAAATTGAGACTTATAAAATAAGTAAGGTTATCACTGTTTTTGCATACATTCAGTACTCAGTACCTGCAAATTGGCACTCGGTCCAAGTTACTACACATTTTGTTACTGCACAATAAGTAAGATCTGGCAGCCCTGGGCTCTTGGTTAATACGTTTCATAAGAAAAAATGAGCCATTTGCAAAGCGTCTTCATGAGATTAACTCCATAAAGCAGAACAGATGTTTGATGAGAAACTGTTTGAGTATAGAAGCCGTGGATAGAACTATGAAAGAACTAAAAGGTTAAGACAACATTATGAGAGGTGTCTTCGCATTTGCCGATGACTTTAATTAAACTATTTATGTGGTCCTCTACATAAACGCTTGCAGATATACTGTAAGCCTGTTTCCTGTTTAAAGTCGTCTCTTTTTAGGAGCTCTGTACGATCAGTGTATCTTAAGAACACTTTTAAAAGCCTATATTTATTCTATTAAAATTAAAGGCGGTATTCCAATAATTTCGTTGCGAAACTTTAATTTGTTTTATGTATACAATGCAAATGGAACCCCCAAGTAAATTCAATGTGGACTAATAATCAATCAGGACTAAGTATTATTTTTATTTTAACAGCAGCAGGTCCGTAAGCACATATTGCTCGAACACCCATGGTCCTTGTACATTTTCATTTCTAATATTACAATTTCCAATAAAATTTTCTTATGCCATCACCATCATCCAAATAGAAGATGAAACGTACAATTATGCTCAGTACGGCGTTACATTTTGGAAAATTATATTGTTCCCGGGGAAGTAAAGGTTGATCTCTCTCTCTCTAGATTAGGAAATGAAGTATATCAAAACCTCATAAAAACGGAACAAAAAATGTTGCAAACCATGATATTTTAAAACAAAAAATATGCATAATAATCGTTTAAGACAGTTAATTTTTCAACCTGAACAAGTTCCTGACGGGCCTCTAGTGTAATATAAATCTAAACCTCAGAGCCAGACAAGCGTAAGTTCAAAACCTGCGATTTTCAGTTTATTAGTCCATTGTGTGTAGAATCCTAATCCACATCAAGCCATATGAACGGAATTATTTTTTAAAACATCCTTAGTAATTATTTACCAGTGATAAAAGAGCTTAATTCCCATTCTTTGTATGCAGCACGCAAACGTTTTCTCTCTCTCCCGTAAAGTAAAGATTAAGAGACTTGCGTCAGTCTGGCTCTGAGGTACAGAAATGTACAGTGGTGGTAAAAACAATTGCATCACCCGCACCGCAAAGGAGAGGAAATATCATCCCGACTGCATTCAACACGCATCAAGTATCCCGTATCCCAGATGATTTGGGGATGTATTTCTGATCAAGGAGTTGGTGGGCTTCACTTTGTGCAAGGAACAGTAAACGCTCAGGTGTATATTGGCATTTTGGAGGAAAAATTGCTTCCTATACTATCCGGGATGACTTCACTTCAGTTTCATTCGTCATTTTCCAGGATGATTCTGCTCCGTGCCATAGGGCAAAACTGGTAAGTAAGAATTTAGAAACCTTTCTTCTGCCATTTAACTTAAATTGACATGGGGTTAAGTTTTTTTTTCCTCTAAACTCACACGCAGTTTCAGAAATGTAAAAATGAGCATAGGGTCAGCAGTTTGCGTTGGCCCGGAAACAGCCCCGATCTACGTAAACAATCATCGTATTCCTGCTGTTAAATGCTTAGTTTATAAGTTTTGCAGAATTTCACATACATTCATCATTAATCGGTCGACCAAGACTTCTCACAAAATCACATTATTGTGAAAATGCGAGTGTGATGCGATTTTTTTTACCAGATCTATATATTTATATTTCTCGGGATGCACCGCCCCCATTGTTTTCCTCTATATCAAGAAATGATTCCCTTTTACCAGTACGAAAGCCCATTGAATCTCTCAGAAAGCGTTGTGAACATATTTAATCACTTACAAACATAATCTCATAGCAGAACAAATCAATATCATTATCCTATCAACTGATAAAAGCGCTGTGAGTAGCTTCAGTTGATCCCGGTTTCCCCAATGGCCCAAAGCTCATACAATGCATTGACTAATCCTTATTGTGAAACAGTGAAAGGCAGTGATTAAAGACTGAAATTAAGCTCTTGCTAATGCAACATAAACTGAATACGTAGCACAGAGCGTGTAGTTTAAATTCGGGGTCATAATAAAGACTTTCATCAGAATGTTAACTTATATCTGGGTAATGCTGGATTCTGTCATTGAAGGCGTTAGTGCATTTGACATTGTAGTATAAATAAGGAATATAAAATTAAAGTATTTAATGTGTAATCAATTTCAAAATATTTATTGCAAGAAATGCGGTAAGCACAAACGAGGCACTAGAGATTCCAAGCAATTATATTTACGAAACTACTGCACATGTTTCAATGTGTGATTCATGATTTTAAAGAGAGTGCCATTTTTTTTCCAAAAGAGTTCAATTTTATAAATGTGCAATGTGTGAGCGAATCTCTCGTGAAAAATGTTCAATGTTAAAGTATTTTGTTACACGACATCATCTAACCCAGCGTTTCTCAACCTTTTTTGATCCGCAGATCGGGAAAACCTTTTGAAAAAAAAAATCCCGGACCGGTAAGATTTTTTTTTTTAATTTTTTTAATTTATTTTTATTTTTTTGTTTCAACTCGTGGAACATCAAAAAGTTATGAAAAAAGGGGGGGGAGGCGAACCGTTGAAATATCCCCCTCCCGCCTTTTCTTCTTTTTTTTTTTTTTTTTCGAAGAAAAATTAATATACTTTCAGCATACGGACCGTTGTTAGCGGGCCGTTTTTTGTAATAAATACTCGTAAGTAAGTAAACAATTCAGAACCGTTCCTGGAAAATAATAGGCAGCTAATGTGCCCAATTTCTGCCTGTAATATATCTTGCAAAAAAACAGGAACGTTTTAAACTAAACGTTAATAACCTTTCTGAACTTATGCTTGAATCTTTCTATTAGAGGCAGTCAATAAATAACGAAACAGAGGCTATAAAACAGATTTTATTTGATACTCTTCAAAAATACTGACCGAAATTGTTTAAACACTAATCCCACTGAGAATTTAGTCTCATAAATCCATGCTCATAAAAATCCATTGGCTGCTTCTGGCACCAATTACGCACGCACGCTTCATTATCCAAATGAAATCGTTGTCCCCGAAGTACCTTCTTGAGTTCCCCAGAGATGTAGATCATATAGGGATAGATCTGGTCTATCAGGGGGGTGGGGCTCATGATTTCCCACTTAAATTTCCATAAAACTTCTTTTTTTTGCATTTTCTATGTCTGGTCCTGGTAAACTTTCACGTGCTGTCATCCTGTTGCGCGACAACACTAGACCACAGACAGTCAATGCAAAAAAAGAACTTTTGCAGAAATTTAAGTGTGAAATCTTAAACCTGATAGACCAGATCTATACTCATACAATCCCAATCTTTGGGGAAAGAAGTTACTTCGGGGACAAAGACTACTGGACGTTGAAGTAAAGGAGTGCGTGCGTAATTGGTGCCAGAAGCAGCCAAATGACCTTGATGCGAGCATGGAATTATGCGACTAATTTGGGGTAAGTGTTTAAACAACTTCGGTTTGAATTGTTGAAGAGTGTCGGATAAAATCTGTTTCATAGCCTCTGCTTTCTTGTTTATTGACTAACCCTGATAAATAATACATAAATATCTCCGGTAAAAGCCTGTCATATTTCTAGAACTTTCAGAGAAAACTTAAGAGTTTCATGTCGCCTTCCTGTTTTACCTAGAAAGCGCCAAAAGCATTATTACATCCACGGCCAAATCTAAGACAGAACTGCAAGTTAGCGCCAAGACATCGAACTGGCCTGGAATTCTTGTACAGCTGCGGAATACAGACTACTTTGTTCTCATTGGAAGCTTAGTCAATCTGAACTGATCGTAAATAAACTGCAGCCGATACACTTAATAAATACGCTCATTGAATCCTCAAACTGGTAGCTAAAAATATTTTTTACAACAGTGAGAAATCTGCATTCGTGCAATTTGTAGTAATTTAAGAAACCTTTTTGGCGATAATAATTAATTTTCACAGAAATTTGGTGAAAACCTGTAAAATCCCGAGACGTTTCACGGAAATAATCCGTGACGTTTCTGATTTTTTTACAGTATGCCCTTACGATGAAAAAAATGTGTCTGTTATTTTTATATCCACTAAACTTTGTAAAAATAAGAAAATTCGACGAAAAACAGATTTTATTTGAATAATCCAGACTCCTGAGTCTCGTATTTAAAGCAGTGGTGCTTCTAGGAATTTATTTTGTTCTCTAAGAAAAAAGCAACAGTTGCAGATACACTGTAAAAAAATTCCGAAACGTTACTGCTTATTTCTGTGTAACGTTTCTGGATTTCAATGGCTTTCACCCACTTCCTGGAAAAATCAAGTAACTTTGTCAAAAGGTTTCCTGAATTGATACAAGTTGTACGAATGCGGATTTCTCATTGTTGTGAAAAATATTTTTAGCTCCCAGTTTAAAGATTATTTGAGCGTATTTATAAAGTGTATCTGCTGCAGTTCGGTTGCTGCCCGTCCAGACTGATGAGGCTCCCATAGAGGAGCGAATAAGTCCACGAACGGTGTAGCTTTGCAGGAAAGTGAAATTCTTGGTACTTACTTGCAATTCTGTCTTAGCGTTGGCCATGTTTCCAATACTGATTTTGGAACTGTCTTGACAAGTCAGGAAGTTGACAAGCTATTATATTATACTTAACAAAGTTTACTCTAAACTTCCAAAGACACGACTGACTGTAAACGGGAAGGTTTCGGAATTTTTCAGGAGGCTTTTATGATAACTTCAGGAAGGTTACTGAATTTTAGCAGAAAACATTCCTGGCTTTTTCAAGATAGGTTACTAGCAGAAATTGGGCACATCAGCAGCCTATTATTTTCCAGGAACGTTTCTGAATCGTTTTTAAAGTGTATAATAGTGAAACCAAACAACGTGAAAAGTAAAAATTTTCAAGAAAAAAAATTATACACGTGTTTCTTACTTTCAATGTAGAAAGTAGTGAGGTTATAAATGTAAAGTCTTTCTGAAAAAGCAACATCTGTATTTTGGCAAACCTATCCTGGAAGCGTCGTAATGCTCGTGAGTACTGTCAGGTTAGGTTTCACTCAACTTTAGACGCTACAAACAAGCTGTTCAGATAGTGAATGTAATTCATTTTAGTTCAAAGTTTCTTTTTCTTCCTTCTAATCCCTTTTCTGTTTTACCATTTAGCTGTTACTTCTCTCTACTTTTGTCCCATTTCTTTACACCCATACGCTCACACCTTTCTGTGTTGAAAAAGGTCTCTAAACCCCCTGAAATACATGTATGCAGTTTTCTTGCAAATTTGAACTTTTAATGACCTAGCATGCCCTATTACTAAGGTAAACAAAGGTTATTCTTTTATTTAGTACTGAAAGATATTTCTTTTCCCTTTTTTTTACACAAACGGTAAACAACTTCATGAAGACTGTATTATTACACTGTAAAAAAATTCCGAAACGTTACTGGTTATTTCCGTGGAACGTCTCGGGATTTCACACGTTTTCACCTATTTACCCGTAAAAACAAGTATCATCACAAAAAAGTTTCCTGAATCGCTACAAGTTGCACGCTTGCAGACTTTTCACTGTTGTGGAAAATATTTTTAGCAACCAGTTTAAAGATTGAATGATTGTGTTTATTAAGTGTATCGGCCTAAGGTTGCTTACGCCCTGTCCAGATTGACTAAGGTCCCAATGAGAGCGAAAATGTCAATGGATAGAAGCAGCTTTGCAAGGCAGGAATTGCAGGCCAGAGATATGCTTGGTTTCTTCTTGCATAGCGTTGACCGTGGTCGCTCCGATTTTTATAGAACCTTCTTAATAAATTAGGAAAGTTCTAATCAATTACTCTAAACCTACTTAATTTTTCTAGAAGGTTCTAGAGACATGACTGGCTTTAACAGGGCAGATTTCGCACGTCCTCATAAAGTTTCAAGGTTAATTTCAGAAAGATTACTGACTTTTAGCGGAAAGCGTTCCTGATTTTTCCAAGCTATGTTACTGGAAGAAATTGGGCACATCAGTTGCCCATTATTTTCCAGGAACGTTTCTGAATCGTTTTTACAGTGTAGTTTTTTGTTCAATGGAATGGAAAACTTAAACAAAAACAAAAATTTCTCTATTTTCTTAACATACTGATCATGTTACCTCATTAAATACCATACTATAATACACATATTTTATAGTTAATTAAAATAAAAACTTTTAACTAAATTTTCAAACTTAAAAAAAAACATAATTTTTTAATATTTTTCATTTTGAAGTTTGACATACACCAAACAAACAATATATTTACGGCAATGTAAAAACAATTCTAAAATATTAAGAACAGCTTCAGATAAAATGATTGCAACATTAAATTTCAGAAAAGCTGTAATCATATTCTACGCATTAATTTTTGAGCAATACTTTTCACGAAAAGAAAACTAAATTATCTCCAGCATTTGCTTCAAAAAACGGATAGTTAATGAATTACAGAAATTGAGCAAAAGTTTTAGCTAGTAAATTATGATCTAATTTACAAAATTTTCTTTCCATAAACTTAAGCTTTTGAAGTAAACCGTTATGCGAGTATTTTATGATCGTGAAAGTTTAATGCTGTGTTACTTCCAAAAACAGCCTTACTTATATTAAAACATTAATTTTTCGGGGAAATTTATGACAACAAACTGTTTTCTCTCAAGCAATTTATTTCATTTACAAAATGATTTATAAATTACTGTAATTTAAATGATGGATTTTTTTTATGTAAGATCGAAAAGTTTGTTTCATTTATGCGATCCATATTTTCTGAATAAATTGCCCTTTAAGAAATATCTTAAATGAATAAACTAACAATCCTGCTAGATGGCAATTTATTATTAGTTAAATAAGTTATTAACTTGATTTTAATATGAAAATTACAGAAACTGTTTTGAGTTCTGAAATAAAACTGTTTTAAATATTTTAGCAAAATGTTAAAAGATGCAATTAATTTCAGAGAATTCGCTGTATAAAACTAGGGTATCAAGGATATTCAGTGCCATTAACGGCAAGTACACAGAAGTTTAGCTAGTAAAAGCGGTTACCTTATTTTGAAGTTACTTCTAAAGTCTATTTGAGAAATTTGTTTCATGTTTTTTCAAGTGAAATTTCCAAGATGAAAAAATAAGCAGAGCTTATACTGTTATAATAGTCTAAAGCGCAAACAAATCACTAGAGATATGTTCGTAAACATATCCCTAAAATAATTTCCCCTTAACCACCGCCAGAAACTTTTTCCCTAAACAGGTCACTTGAAACAGTTCCCCTAACATTTTGTCAACACTTTACTAGAAGTATTTCCCCTAAATACTCGCAAGAAACGTGTCTCTTTTAAACTACCACCACCAGAAGCATTTTTTTCTTATTAATTCACTTTAAACATTTCTCCTAAAACGGACTATAAAGGGTGTTTTTAGAGGTATAGAACTTTAAGTTGGCAACGCTGTATGTGTGCCATTTTGATAGCTGTCACTTGTTTTCTGTTCAGTTCGGTTTGCCATTTCATCATGAATAGACAACAAGGCGGTGCAACATGCCACACAGCACGTAGCACAATTGATTTATTGAAAGAAATGTTCGGTGAACAAATAATTTCGCGTAATGGACCCGTGAATTGGCCTGCAAGATCATGCGATTTAACACCGCTGGACTACTTTTTGTGGGGCTGTGTGGAGTCCGTGATCTGCACCGATAAGCCACAGACGATTGACGCCTTGGAAGAGAACATTCGCTATTGCTGCAAAAAGTGAGAAAATTGGACTTTCAATTGGACTTTCTTCGAGCCAGCCGAGGTGGCCATATGCCAGAAATCATATTTAAATAAAAATGGCAAAGAATCATCTTTCGAATTAAGCAACATTTATGGCAATTAACAACATTTAACTGTGTTTTATTTGAACCTAAAGTTCTCTACCTCTAAAAAAACACCCTTTAGAAACACGTTCATTGAACAAATAGCTAGAAGCATTTTCTCTCAACACTTCGCAAGAACCATGTTTTCTTTAAACCACATCCAGAAACATTTTTCCTAATCAGGTCACTTTGAGCTTCTCCTAAGTGGGTCTCTAGAAACACTTCCCCTAAACAAGTCACTAGAAGCATTTTCTCTCAACACTTCGCAAAAACCATGTTTCCTTTAAACCACCTCCAGAAACATTTTTCCTAATCAGGTCACTTTAAACTTTTCCCAAATGGGTCTCTAGAAGCACTTCTCCTAAACAGGTCACTAGAAGCATTTTCTCTTAACCCACTTCAAAAGAACCGTGTCTTCTTTAAACCACCACCAGAAAAATTTGTCCTAAACAGGTCACTTTAAACATTTCTCCAAAAGGGTCTCTGTAAGCACATCCCCTAAACAAGTAACAAAGGGCATTTTCTTTCAACAATTCACTAGAAACATTTCCCTTAAACCTTACCAGAAACATTTTTCCACAATTTCTCGATTCTTAAATTTCTAACTCATATTTCAATACTGTTATTGCACTTAGTGTTAAAATAACTGAACAGAGAAACTGTCAAAGTATTGTAGAGACATTCAAATTAAAAAATAATTGTCATAATATCATTATAATCATATATTGACCTTGCTATCATAACAATAGAGTTTCTTTTAATTTCGCCAGAAATGTGATATAAAATAAATTATTTGAATAAAAGTAGTTCAACTTTGTACTCGAAAAACAAACTGGATAAAGAGTTAAAAACTCATTATTTCTATATTATAGCATCAGCATCGCAAGATTTATATAATTTATTGCGTATCATATAATGCTGTCATTCAGAACGCAAGACAGCAATAGTTTCAATTATTAAAAAATATCTTCCAAACGAAAACTTTAGAATAATTTATTTATTTTAATAGAAGCGAAGTAGCTTCACATACATAGGGGACTTCGGACAAAGCGCCTTGCCTCTGCTCACACACAGGAAAGATTTACAACATAAGAGAAGGAAAGAACACCTGTGGCACCGGCGGGAATCGAACGCACGACCTTCGGCTTAGAAGAAAAAGCTTCTAGCACAGAATCACGGAAGCCCCTTTAGAATAATTGGATTACATAATTGTCTGGGTACAATGAAGCCAGCTTTTTTTATATGAAAAAAAAATAAGGAAATATGATATTACAAACTTCCCAGCCGAATGAAGAACTGAAAATGGGACAGCAAGATAAGGCCGAATCGTCGCAGATTATTTCCAGGCAGCATTCCAGGATGCAAGGGGCTTAAATCAGTTTCTTGCGAAACATTTTTACGCAAAGGTTTCCTGAATCACTACGAATTTCATGAATGCTGATTTTTCAACTTTGAGAAAAAAAAATTATCTACCAGAAAATAAAATATGTTTAGCTTCTATAATAGATTCTTCTCCTTCTAGTCAGGACGGCGTTTTCATATTGAATGAGCCTCAAATGAGGGGTGATAGGGTTGGCTCTTGGTGTTACAGCTTTGGAAGAATCTGCTGACAAATGTGCCTTAGATTCTGCCGTAACTGCTTCTGGAGCTTTTTTGGTAAATCAGGAAGGTACACTTTTCAAAGTTTTCTTCAAAGTTTCCTGACTTATTCCTGAAACATGATTGACTTTATTGGGGAGTGTTCTGAATTCTTCAAAAAGATTCCAAGTTCCTTTCAGAAAGGTTAACTGACTTTTAGCCGAAAATTTCCTTTTATTTTGACAGATACACTGTAAAAAAATTCCGGAACGTAACTGAGTATTTACGTGTAACGTTTCATGATTTCAATGGTTTCTATCCCATTTCTGGAAAAATCAAGTATCATTGTCAAAACGTTATCTGAATGGTTACAAGTCGCACTACTGCCGACTTCTCACTGTTGTGAAAAATATTTTTAGCTCCCAGTTTAAAGTTTAACTGAGCGTATTTATAAAATGCATCAGCTTCATTTCTCTTGCGGCCCGTCCAGTCTAATAAGGCGTCCAAAGGGCGCAAAACAGTCTTTGGACTACATAGCTTCTCAAAATTCGCAGTGCGAGCAACATTCTTGGTACTTGAAATTCTGCTTTGGCTATGATTGCAATACTGCTTTTGGTGGGGGCTGGGGAGGGGGCGAAAACGCAGGGAAGTACCAAGCTATTGTATTACACCTACCTAGGTTTATTTCGAAGATCTGGAGACACGACTGGCTTTAAACGGGGAAATTTCTGAATATTTCAGATAAGAATATTCAGATTTCCAAGATAATTTCAGAAAAGTTACTGGTTTTTGTTAGATATGTTACTGGAAGAAATTGGGCACATCAACTGCTCATTATATTCCAAGAATGTTTCTGAATCATTTTTACAGTGTATGTTACTGGCAGAAATTAGTCACAGTAGCTGCTCATTGCTTTCCAGAAACTTTTCAGAATTTTTTTAGTGTTGCTCAAAATGACTGTACTCGTTTAAGAAGAAAAAGTAAACATAGATTCTTAAAGAGAAACAAAATGCTTAAAAACAAGATAGCTCATGGAGATACAAAGCAATAAAATAACACGTAATGTAGCAGAGAAAGTCATAGCAAAAAATGTGTACTTTTTATTGAGAAAAATACTTAGGTTTAAATACCATTTAAATGATTAAAAAATTGTTTCTAATTTACAAATTTAAGTAAGTTGCTTTGAAGCTTTTCAGTGGAACAAAATATGTTTCCTTTTTAATATCTTCGAAAAATAACTGAAAAAATAAACAAATCTTTCTTCGATCCACTCGCTCTGCTTTTCGAAACCAAAAGCTTCTCTACATGTTTTCCAAAAGCTAATTCACTATCCCCAAGGCTAATACAGTCCAAAGGGTAAAAAATTCAGGATTCGTCTTGCAAAATTTCGCAGTGGATTTGATTCGGGAAAAACAACCTTCGAGAAAAAATTCGCAGAAACAAATAATTAGTTTGTTATGCTTAGAATTACGAAGTCGAGGGAGATAAATTTGGCTCTGAAAACAAAAATTATGACTATGCAAATATTTTTATTCCACGCTGCAAGCATTTTCTTATGTGAGAATTTCGAATGATGTTCTTTTCTTTTCTTAAAGGGACATGTGGGAATGTACTAAGGCAAAGCTTCTAAGTTATTGATTTATGATAATTCCAGGTCCTAATTAATCTCAGTATTTTGTTTAGAATTAAAAGTTAACACTTAAAACAAATAAAGAATAAATGAAATAAATGAAAAAACATTTTAACATCCGTTTATATGCAAACATAGATTGAAAAAAAGCTTTTGTTCAAGTTTGAATTTTATCTGGACAAAATACGAGATTTATACTTATTTAAAAATATGTACTATAGACCTGATATTTTTTTACAACTCTGTAGTACACTTAATATAATTTAGCACAAAATGTTTCAAAATTGAATTGTGAAAAATTGGTTTCCTAAATTTAATTACATTTTTAATGCTAATTATTATGTTAATTTTAGCAATGAACCCCAAACCAATATTTATTATTTTATACCTCGTAAGAATTTTTTACCGCGTAAGAATTTTCACAAACGATTTGCATATTTTACAGCAATTAGAGGAGACATTTATGCCTAGGGATCTGACCCGCAGTATCCAGTCGGTGGTTTTTCGAGATTCAGAATCGTCACCGCTCTTGCCGTATGAATATGCTTTATTCGGCTTTGAATGGGCTCGGCAAAACTAAATCGTAATTGCAGTTTCGTAACCCAGGTGCCTCCATCTGGTGGAAACTAGGCGTCAAAATTATCTGTGCCATTGACCTGGATGGTGGCACACGAAAGACTGAATACCATTTCGGATGGTCACACAAAGTCTTCAAAAGGCTAAGGTGCCTAACGCAGCACCATTAGAACGATATACATGTATAATATACCAAAATATTTAGCAAGAGGTATTAAAATAAAAATTATTTATATAATCAAAAATACACATCAATACAAATCAATCATATTCTGTAGATCGTCGCAATGGTTGCATCGTATATAGGGATTGCAATACCGTACTTAAAATTCAATACCGGGATTAGGTATTTTTAAAACGTGATATCGAAATACCGATATTAATACCGGTATTTGAAATTTCTCAAAAAATGATTGAAAACATATTGCTTCGTTGCCATATTTCATAATTTTGTACAATAATTGTATTATGTATGAAAACGTATTGCAAACAAATAATAAAATGAAGGAACAAATATCATAATAAGAAATCAATAATAATAAAAAACATAATGTATTGCATTGTATCTAAGCCTAATCAATTGTTCATAGGACAAATGCATTCAAAATTGCACTCGAAATTAACTTTCACAAGAGGGAAAGTGAGTGATCAGGGAAATGGAGAAAATAAAAACATAATGCACAAAAGCGCACGGAAATGCGAGTCATCTCACCATCTAGCAATGACAATTATTTGCAATCTTTCCGCTAATTTTGTTTAATGATATTTTATTTGTTCGTGATTTGAAGTCAAATTTTCATCAATAAATTGACTTTGGTTATGTATCATGGGAAAAGGAATGCACATTTAAAATATAAGTAGAAAATAAAATGATAAATTGAAAACTTTTTAATATGGAAACTATTTATTATTTTCATCTAATACCGAAAATACCGGTATTTCACCTCAGCAAATACCGGTACTAGGAAATTGAAAAATGGCTCGAAATACCTGTATTCGGTATACCGGTATTGCAATCACTAATCGTATACAAACAAATCAAAAGATTTTTTTCTTCTGTTTGGAAAGAAAAGTTCTATAATTTTGCCCAAATTCCAAACAAATTTAGCTGTTATAAATGCATCGATAACATGGAAATAAGATGTTATTTGCAACCAAAACATATTCATCTACTACTTTTTTAACCCAAATATTAGATCAAAGCCATAAATTCTTAATATATATAAAATGTGTCATGAAATTTATAATTTTAAAAATGATTTAAACATACAACGACATAAAATGCTTTTAAAACTTTACTATTAAATGTAAACACTAATATTTATTTTAATGTTACTATAACTGCGCCCTGTGTAAACTATAAAATACTAAAAAGTTTCCTACTGATTCAGTAAAGTTAGGTTTGTTAATAACGATTTCACTTTTTAAAACGCCACATAAAAATATTTATTCAACAATTATTAAATTGTAAGTTTTTATGTAATAAGACACAATAAAGAAAAAGTTTTTTTTTTTTTTTTTTGTTTTTGTTTTTTTTTTTTTTTTTTTTTTTTTGAATTTTTTAAGAGCCTTAATTTTATCTTTTATCAAACGGATCCACAATAACTAAATCACTCCTTAAATGTGAATAATTTGACTCCAAAACGGAGTTTCGTTTGATAAATGAAAAGCAGACAACTCTTTCTAAATGATAATTATATTATACGTATTTTATCTCAAACTGAAAGTTTTGATGAGAAATTAAGTCGGCTAAATTATATTAGGATAAAATAATATTCCAAATTATCATAGCTATTTCTTTTGTTTCAGCTGTTAATCGTAATAAACAATCTTCTTATCATATTTTTAAAAAAGAATGTATAAAATTAAAGATAACTAGCTGAAAATCTAAATATCTTTTTGCAACACTTAATAACACACGATTTAATTTTATTAAAGCAAATGATATGCCGCATTTCTAATAACTAAATATTTTGTTTTACTACTTAGTTTTAATGGCAACAAACAATCTTATTGCTTTTTTTTTTATAAACCAAGGTATAAAAGTAAAGATATGTATAGTTGAAAATCCAAATATGTTTTAAACTGTTTAGTGATAAAACGATTTTTATTGATACTTTTGCCAGAAAGTGATGCATGCAATATGAAAAAAAAAAATGTTTTTATTAGTCCCCGTTATAACAGTTATTAATAGTATTTTCCTTAATTGTTTTAACATGAGTCTTAAAAGCTTTACCATCACGAGCAGTTTTTTCAACAAATTCTACATCACTGAGCTTGCGTCGCTGTTTGAGTCAAAATTCCAACAATATGAAAAGAGCTTTCGTCTTTCTACTGGTTGAGGAGAATTTTAATGAGAAAAATTTCCAACTAGAATAAATATTTAAATGTTCAAAGTCTGCGGCATAAGTTCCAGACTTTGAACAAAGTCTGACTCGTAAGTGAAATAAGAAAAAAGTATATAGGTGCAACTCAACGCAATAAGGCAATAAAATCAATTATTCAAGTTAAAAAAAAAATCATGCATAAAGGTATGAAATATTTTAAAAATTAGAAAGGAAATATGTAAGAAAAACCTAAACTGATTTTGAGATTGCATGTAATAGAATAAGAACAATATCACAAGAGAATGCACTTTTGTAGTTTTAAAAGATTGTGATCTGGGATATTGTTTTTTGAAAAGTACTTTTTAAGTAATTTAAAAAGCGTAAGTGCTTTTGCAGACGTTATAGTGATAAACACAAGCTTTATGCTTATTGCTATTTTGTTTTATACAAAATCAGAGTATCTAAATTAGATCGCGTCCCAAAAGTGGAGATGCAAATCAAGTTCATTTGAAGTAATACTCGAAAAACAAATTATTTCTGTAATCATTATAATAATAATAATTATTATTATTATTATTATTATTACTGTTATTATTGCTATTATTATTATTATTATTATTAGACTTATTATTGTTATTATTGCTGTAATTTGTGCTATTATTATTATTATCATTATTATTATTATCGCTGTTATTATTATTATTATTATTGATAGTATTATTATTATTATTTATTATTGATATTATTGTTTAGTATATTATTAAAATATAGATAGTATTAAAATTATTATTATATATTATTATTATTATTACTACAGCAATTATTATTATTATTATTATTATTATTACTGTAAAAATAATAATAAAATCTCAATGCTTGGAGGAGAAAAAACTTTAAAAGGATAACACTACTGTGAAAAAATGATTACTAGAAATGCTAAACAAATTCAAATTAAACGTTAAAATAACTTTTGAAATAGTTCCGATGCACCATTGCAAAATATATTACATTAACATGACTATGTGTAAATTTACAACTTCCTTATTAAGTTTCAACTTTTGTTCTAAATAGCTCTCCAACAACCATTCATGAATCAAAACTTCGTGCTGAAGATCTTTACAAGCAGTAAAATTCAATACCTAATTTAAAGTGATTCAAGTTCAATCGATACCTTTTTCCACCTGAACCATTTCTTTTAGAAAGTTTCCACACAACACCATTTGCCTTTAATTCTTTTTACCATTCTAGATATGTTTATTCAGATGTGTTTCGTTTACATTTAAACGTTGATTAGAAACACTTTATATGCAAATTTCATTAATTAAACTTAATCCGCCAGGGAAATACGCACCGAAAATGATTTCAGTATCACAAAGCCTACGAAGCCCTTAAGTCATGATGATTAAAGATTAAAACGAATAATGCGTAGTTTAATTGAACGTTCGTATGCGTGGGAAATTAAAATGATAAGATCGTTCAGCACTTTCGTGTCTTTTCGGTTAATCTGCTTATAATAGTGTCTTACATTAATTTGAGTTCCGTTACATCATGATGGAAATTTTCGCAATCTTGTTAACTCAAACTTAATCTGCTTGTCGTCAGCACGATACAAATTCTGGACTATGGTTGATACGAAGAAATGTAGCTATACAGTTTGAAAAATTAAGGTCTCTTTAAAGCGAATTGATATAAAGTGTGTAACCTTTGTGCTGAAAATTAAATGAATCAATTAAATAACGTTTTGAAGAACAAAAATTGCAAATTACACTGTAAAAAAAATTTGAAGCGTTACTGGTAATTTCCGTGGAACGTCTCGAGGTTTCACACGTTTTCACCATTTCCCCGTAAAAACAAGTATCTTCAGAAAAAAGTTTCCTGAGTCGCTACAAGTTCCACGTGTGCAGACTTTTCACTGTTGTGGAAAATATTTTTAGCAACCAGTTTAAAGATTGAATGAGCGTGTTTATTAAGTGTTTCGGCCACAGTTTGCTTTTCCGCCTCTTCAGGTTGACTAAGCTGCTAATGAGAGTGAAAAAGTCAATAGATAACTACAGCTTTGGAAGGCAGGAATTACAGTCATGAGATGTGGTTGGTTCCTTCTTGCGTAGCTTTGGCCGTGGTCGCTCTGATTTTTATGGAGCCTTCTTGGTAAGTCAAGAAGGTTCTAATCAATAACATTAAACCTACTTAATCTTTCTAGAAGGTTCTAGAGACATGACTGGCTTTAACAGGGGAGATTTTGCATTTCTTCAGAAAGTTTCAAGGTTCATTTCAGAAAGGTTAATGACTTTTAGCGGAAAACGTTCCTGATTTTTCCAAGATATGTTACTGGAAGAAATTGGGCACATCAGCTGCCTATTACTTTCGTTTTTACAGTGTACTGCAGGTACGTGTTTCGGTGTTACGAGAAACATCTTTACAATGCAAAGAAATGTGAGCTTCTGGATGAAAAGTCATCCGAGGAAAACCTTTCCCTGGATGACTTTTCATCCAGAAGCTCACACTTCTTTTCACTGCAAAAGGTGTTCCTTGTTACACCAAAACACGTGTCTGCAGTAATTTGCAATTTTCGTTCTTCAAACCGTTGGTTAATTGATTCAGTTAAGGTCTTTTTGTTCGTTGAGCTGTAAAACTGTAACCTTAGATTGGTAATATCTTTGTCAGTGCAAAAGTTAGTAAACTGAAGCTTAAAAAAAATTGCCTACATACGTTTTCAAAATTTCAATAGTCTATGTTCCCAAAATAGTTTTTCTTCATGTCGTAAGAAGGAAAATTTCTATATTTTTATGATAGTTCCACATTCGAGTTTGCACTCTATAAAAAAGTAAACTTCTTTGCTATTCACGATTAATAATTTGAAAATAGAATAGATTTTGGTTCGAAAATTCGACATCGGTAGTAATATTTTAAAGAAAAACTACTATTTCAGATTACACAAAACTTCACGTCAGTTTTAATTCTATTTAGTGATTACTATGTAGTAGCTCTAAAAAATTTTTAAAAATTTGTAACAATATTTAGTTTTTAAAATTTAAAAAACGTGTAACACATTATCAAAACTAAACAGTAAATGTAAATAAACACATTTCTCGTAATGGGGTTGTTTCCTTCAGTCAAAAGTATTTTAGTCATTAAAGTTGATGGAATGAGCAAAAAAAATAAATAAATAAACTAAAAAAATAAAACGGACCTCCCCCCCCCCCCCTCAAAAAAAACTTTTTTTTCCCCCAATATTTAATTTTTAATTATTTTTTTTTAAAATGTTCGATCTTTTAAACAAGGCGTGGTCTTTATGCCGTCACAAGTGATGTACTTCGGTGCGCAATCCACTAGCGCACTGAATGTTAACGCTTGCTGTCAACCGCGTTTTCAGGTTATAATAATTCAGAGGCGAATGAAATATTGCTCTCTACGCTACGTATCAACCATATCGTTGCCGGTACATGTGAGTATATAAGCGAATTACATATTGTGTTCTGCACTAATGGCATCAGAGAATGGCAGTTCATCATTTGTGATGTCATGCGCAGAAACGTGAAATATAAAATTTAATTTGCGCAGCGATTAAAATAATTGTTAAAAAAAGGCTAAACTTTGTCAAATTATTTTAAAAATGATTAAATCCCACGTTTTTAAGCATGCTTTTTCAAAAAAAAACTTTTAAAATTTCGGAAACGACCCCATTAAAAACTTAGAACATTTTTAAGCATTTATTTTTTTAGCTTAAGGAAATGAAAATTCGAAAGAGCTTAGAAATTTTTACCAGTGCACCTGTTACCCATTTTCACGCTCTTAATACACAAAAGAAAATTTGTTTGCTCAGAACTTTAACAGGTTTTACAAAACTGAATAGTCTACGAAACGCAATGCATTTGAAAAATTGGAATTTTCTTTCCGAAACGGATTTCGTGCAAGTGGATCCTTGTTTCCATAAAAATGGATGAAGCAATGGAAATTTTCAAAGAGGATTCAACTTGAAGAAACTGCATTTTTTTGGTTTGTTTTTCGGAATTATTCACTGAGAAGTAGTTTTGTGCGAAAGAATATTCAATTCAAATTTTTGAAATATATTGTCTTGCAATCGAAATTGGTTTTAGTTCCACCATTTAAAAAATATAGAAAAATATTGTTTTATAATTGACAAGCGGTACCCGCACGGCTTTGCCTGTAGTAGAAAAACTAAAAGGTCGTTTGGCTCACCTGTATATTTACAAATAATGGATGATGAATTTCCTGCCAATTTGTTGTAATTATTTGCTAGTGCATGTCCACTTACTCGTCCACGATATGATAACTTGCTCGGTCCCGACAGAGATCCAGATATCCAGACAAATTTTGAGCTTTATTATTAGTAAAGATAAAGATATTGAACTAGTTTCACCATTTAAAAAAAAACATTCTAATAAAGTAGCTCAGTTGGAAATTATACTGTAGTTTGTTTCAAGTCATCCAGGCTAACGTTGTTCAAAACTTTCTCCATTTTTTAGCTGTATCAGCTAAAAATCATAGCATCGTTACACCTATTGTCATAAAAATTGGTTTAACCCCAATTTCGCCGACATTTCAAATTTCCTATCCCCTTTAATGTATCAAAAGGTATGATCAAAACTGAAAAACCAGGGGGTGGGGGAAGGAAATGTCGGTAAAACTAGGGGAGACGCCAAAGTATTGTTCCAAAAATACACTGCAAAAAAATTCTGAAACGTTACTGATTATTTCCTTGGAACGTTCAGGGATTTCAAAAGGTTTGCATCTACTTCCCCGTAAAATCAAGCATCTTTGCAAAAAGGCTTCCTGAAATGATGCAAGTTACATAAATCCGACTTTTTACTGTTGCAAAAAATATTTCTATCTACCAGTTTAAAGATTTACTGAGCTTGTTATTAAGTGCATCGGCTTATGTTCGACTGATTGATTAAGCTTCCAATGAAAGCGAAAAAGTCTACGGATAGCTGCAGCTTTGCAAGGTAAGAATTCCTGTCAAGGGCTACTGATGCTTGGTTTTTACTTGTAATTCCGCTAAGCTTTGGCCATGGCTACTTTAATGTAAGGCCATTATATAAGGGGAGCTGACTTATCCGACATTTTGGTTCCAAAATCGTCGGGAGACACAATTAGTACTTGTACAAACGCTTTACATGTGTTGCCTGATTGATGTTTGATTATTTCATTCTGTAAATGAAAAATATATAATTAATACAAACTAAAAACAAATAAGGAGTAAAAATGGGGTTTATTGCGGTAAACATTTCCCGATGCACTTTTGTTGAATTTGTGATCTAGGTTATCTTACTAGGTTTACCTTAACCGACATTTTACTCAGCATATCATCAATTGTTTTACGACTTAGCAACTAGCGAGTATTATAACGTATTTATAAATACTAGGAACAAGGTTGGATTCAGGTCTGTCTTGGACCCAAAATACCAGATAAGTCAGTCTGTCCTTTTCAATGGATTCTACCTTAATGCTTCTGGAGCTTTCTTCGTAAATCAGGAAGGCTCTGACCAATCACAATAAATCTGCCTAATTTTTCTTGTAGGTTCCATAGACATGACTGGCTTGAACCAAGAAGATATCAAATTCTTCAGAAAGTTTCAAGGATAATTTCAGACAGTTGGCATTTAGCGGAAAACGTTCCTGTTTTTTTTTACAAGTTATGTTACAGGCGGAAATTGGGCACATCAGCTGCCAGGAACGTTTCTGAATTGTTTTTACAGTGTAAGAATAAACGTTGCTAAAAACCATCTAAAAAAATGGTAACCTGGTTCAAAATTATTCAACCCCTTAAAGTAAATTTGAATCATAGAAGCAGTGGGATTTTGAATAAGTCAAGTGGAGCTTCGAGAGTGAAATTTATAAAGTATAAAAACTGCCCATTTCTATTTAATAGCAACATAAGATTTCTATGATCTGTTATACAGCATATAGTAATACAATGTACGAGGTCGGATTCCTACAATTTTAAATCAGCATTGAAGAGTGGCTTTGAAATAACAACTCCAATGTTGTTTATTTTAAAAACCAAGCAAGAGCCAATTTCAAAAAAGCACATTTAGCAACCTATTAAAATGTTTCTATAAGGTTAACAATGTTTAACACTTTAAGGAATACACAGTTAGGTTGGGGGAGGGGAGTGTTTAGTAAAACGCTTTGTAATCCTTATTGAACAACTTAATTTAATGCTATAAACTGTTTCTAGAAATTATATATATATTTTTTCGTCTATTTTTTAAATAAACAATATTTTAATTATTTACACAGAAGCTAAACTACGTATATAAAGGATTTCATAGGAAGGCCCTTGCCTCCGGGCAGACACTGGAAATAATTGAACCTAAGAGAATTATATAATACCCAGCACACCGACAGAAATCGAACCCATGATCAACGGCTTAAAAGAACACAGCTTCTACCACGAAGCCACAACAAAGGTCCGAAATAAATAATTCATTTACTGGTTTGTACAATGAACTGATTCAATGCTGCTAAACACATTTTTAATTACAATATCGAAAGATAATATGATAAACTTGCTAGCAGAGTGCATCTCTGGATTTTATACAGCTAATTAAAAAACCAAAGGTACTGTTAAATGCATTTTATGCACCTTTTAAACAGTAAATATTTCAACTTAATCACTATCCCCCTTTTTATTTTATTGAACTAAGTAACAAAATTTAAATTTAAAAAATAGACTTTAAGCGATGGTTTTAATGGGTGATAAGTATTTATTGAAGTCTTGTTTAAACCCTTCACTTTCTTCTTACTAAAACCTAATGATTCTAAACACCTTCTAAATTTACGAATGCTTTCCGCATGTTCAGAAAAACAATCTAAAATGATGTTTAAAAAACAAATAACGGTGATTTTAAGCATAACAATAACACAAAACGTATCCAATATAGATTATGATAGTCATATATTTCTTACTTTTGTACATATTTACTGAATGAAATTTATAAACCATTTGCAAACATTTTCAAAGAACTTATCCGAAATGTCTTACTGAACAATGCTTTACAAATATACATCGAAATTTTTCTTGCGAGATACTCTCTGAAACTATTTCCGAGAAGAATGGGTATTTTATTATCAAAATATCTATGATTCAAGAATATCCTGAGGCCTTAAGAGCTTATTTTTCAACAATGTGGATATTTTTTTTATGCAAGGATCATAAAAAAGATATCAAAACACGGATTTAGTCCTAAATCTAAAATGTGATATTTCTTTCAGCACATGTGTGTAAACAGGCAAAATATCTTCCATATTTTGAGGTGAAGAAGAAAATGTAGTGTATTAGATTTTCTTTAGGCGTTAAGCAGTAAAAGTGATAAAAAAAGAATGCTACGTCCTTTAAAAAAAAATTCTATAGCTTTTTTTTTCTCTTTTCCTTTTTTTTTATGAATGCTCGTAAACGCAAATACTAAGATTTGGCGTCTTCGCGCTATTTCAAGTGTACATACGTAATCTGTCCTCTAAATACGCGAACTCATGCAATTTAGCAGACTACAGTCCTGCTAACAGCCGGTGATAGTTGCCTGACGCCCAATGAGTTGTCAGTGCTTCGCAGATCGCCAAACTTCGCGTATGTTACAAGTTATGTTAGTTTCTGTTGTCCTTGTTTTTACTGTTCATCGAAAATGGAAATTGATGAAATCACGAAAATTGATGAAACAACAGTTCTGAAGCGTTTGGGAGATTGTGTGCGACCAAACTTAACTCAAGCCGATAGATGGATCCTTCAACATGACATGCACTAGCACATTCAGCCTTAATTGTTCTCCAGTTTCTGGCAAAAAAAAACTCAACCACAATCCTTGATCATCCTCTTCATTCGCCAGATCTCGCACCCTTTGACTTTTTCCGATTCCCAAACTGCAAAAATGTGATGAGAGGACACCACTGGGAACATTTGGACTCAATAAAGCGAGAAACGACGAGACAGCTAAAGAACCTAACTGCTGAGGACTTCCAAAAGTGCTTTAAAGAGTGGAAAAGAAGATGGGATAAGTACATAACAATGAATCTAGAGTACTTTGAAGGGGAACAAAATGGATGTGGACTAAGTTTTCCAAAATAAATGATTTATGGCCTGATTTTGCGAATTTATTCGACAGACTACTTATATTTAGCTACCACGTTTTCACAGTTTATATTTTCTGGTGAAATTCATAACTTGTGTCGTTTTCGTGCCGAGTTGGTGCAATTTGGCGTCTGGCAGAAATTTAGCTAAAGAAAGCTTTGGTCCTTGGCGAACAGGATGGGAACAAGTTTGGTACGATATGTTGTCTGCGAAATTCCAAGTTATATAGTATCGCAACCGAACTATTGGCCCGATTTATGGCAGCAAAATAAGAAAAACGTTAGATTGTATTAACTCCATTTAAGTGATTGTCTCCAAATACAAATTAACCAAATATTATAATTGAATTGTTGAGGGTCACTTGTTTATCATTTTTTGTGTGAATTCCGTGTTACTTCTGAAGACATAGAGGTGAGGGTGAATCGAGAAAAATGTTCGATTGCACCACTACTTGGATCGACTGAAACCAAAACTGAAGCAACTCGGTTTTCAGTTTAGCTGCACCTGTAGGAACCAAACACTGTTTAAAATTCCGTCTGTGAGTTAAAAAACTATTACATTGATGGAAAAATAAATTAAATACAACTATTCTATTCATTAATTTGTTTTAACGTGCTTTCAAGAGCAGTGGCTGCGTTGCGAAACCACCAGATTATAAATAAAAAATATCTCTCTTTCAAGAAATTTTCGAATAAAACTCACATCAGTCCCTTTTTTTTAACTGAAATGAACAACATATTTCTCAAATTTCTTGTTAAAATGCTAAAACACTCAACCTCTTTTCTTCATTCATTTTTGCATGCATAAACGCGTTTTATTTATGTCCTAGGTTGCCCGTGTGAATAATTGGGGACACCAAACCCTGCGGAAGAAATTCATGAAAAAAAATTTGTTGACTATTCTATCTATGTCTAAGCGATTAAGTGTTTTTATATTATATCTCTACAACTTTAATGAACCGCCCTTCAAAAGGCTAAAAAACTTTGCTTTTGTTATCTTTCAGTTTTTTTTTTTTTTAAATATATGGGTATTTTTAAAGCACGAATACGCAAAATAAATGATGTTCTAAAAACTCGATGCCAGTCTTTTGATAAAAAGGTTATTCCGTATAGATTTCAATTGAAGTATGATTATCCGTTTATTAGGACTCGATCGATGCATCGGCGCCGATGGTTCAACAATTTAGCCATTGGTATCGGCATCGGCGGCCGATGCTAATTTGGATTAAACATCGGCCCATCGGCCTTAAAAAACATCGAAAAGCCGATGGAATTGGCCGATGTTATCGAAAAAAAAATGACCTTTGCTGTTTTACTTTTTAATACAAAGTAAAGGGAATTATTATTTTCATACAATTTTTTTTTACTTGAATTTCATTATGAATTTCTATTTTAGTCACCTCTGAAAGAATTTTAATACTGCATTCAGGTACAGTCATAGAAAAAAAAAACGAAACACTTTTAATTATTCGGCCATTTTTCATGCTAGAAAGGAAAGAAAGATGTCATCCGACTTAGTTTAAAGTCTTCTTTAAAACTACGTAGGTAAAATTTTGATAAGGGACCATATACAAAGCAAAATGAGCACCAACTCTTGATTTTCAAATGGGAACCCCTAATTTTTGCTACATAATTATGTTAAGACCGCAAAATACAGCCAGGATAGGAAATTTCACTGTATTCCGTGCAGTAGAACAGGAGTTATTAACGAAAAACGTTTTAGGGACCATCACCACATTGAAAACGCTTCTTTCAAGGTCACGGCTTAAATGGAATGTAAACAAAGAAAAAATCGAGATTATCCAGCTCAATTCATGCTTTTTTGAAGTTCTCTTTTCTTCCGTAATCCGATACTTTTTAGCCGATTATGTTGCGGAAAAAAGCGATTTACGGTTTTTTTTTTTTTTTTTTTTTGAAAAAAAAAACTAAAAATATTTACTGATTTTTGTCTATCTGCATTAACCTAAGAAAGACGGATGAGGTTTGGCTGGTCCATCGTATAGATCGTTCTTTAGTAAACCGAATAATGGCAAATTAAAAGTAATGGAACTTTTTGACTTTTCCTAATATAAACCTATTGGATTGCTCATATAATCATTCAAGCCTCATAGAAATGTAAATATTCAACCTTATACCTAGAAAAATGATGTGAATATGTTTGATAAATGTTGCACCTATGTTACAGGTTTATTTTGGAATGAATAAAAAGTATTTGATTGTAAAATGGAATTGCGCGTTTTTAATTTCGTAGAACATCGGCAGAAGTTTGGGCCATCGCACACAAAAATATAAAAAATATACCGCACAACGTGGGAAGACGCAGCATTAAATAGATTGGAGACTCGAGCGAAGCAAGGTCCATTTATTCCGTGAAAACTTGCTCTAAATACATAAAATGAACGAAGTATCAATCTAAAAAATAAAGCAGAAACAGGAGAATATAAATACCCGTTAATGAGCAAACCCTTTATACTCGAACTTTATTTGGGAAAAATTTGGTTATTTGAATTAACCCAGTGGACAAACACAGTAATTGTTCTAGAGGCTTTTTTGTAATCAAAAAAAGAGAATTTGTTTGAAATCCTAATTTATGCGAAAGATCATAATGCGTGGTATTATTAAAAACACATAACACAATCGGCGGTTTTAGTTAAACATGTAACATCTCTTAAAACCAATTTAGGAAAGTAATTTCCCAATGCTGTTTCTAGCAACGAGATTCGAGATGGTTCAACACGTAATTAAAAAAAAAAAAAGTCATTTTAATTTTAACCAAGGTGAACCGAAATCTGACTTCTTGTCACTTCTCCGATTTTGTAACATTACAAACAAAACTTAGCTTTATTTGATATTGTTTCGCGTACTATATACTTGCACACTAGCATTGTCTGCAGCATCAAGCTGGCGCACCTATAGCAATACTATAGGCAACATACCCGACAGGCGGGTTGAACTATCCAGAGGCTACGATTTCGTCCTCGCTGCATATTTCGCAGACTGGGATCGGAACTAAGCGTGTGGGATGCGGAAGTCATCTTATTGAAGCTGAGAGTGCGAATAAACTGGTAGGCAAAGTAAATTTATCTGCTGTATGTTTACGGCATCTCACTGGTGAGATAAATTTTCTTCACCCACCAGTTTTTAGACACTCTCGGCTTCAATGACATGACACCTGCTTCACTGTTCGGTTAAATCCAGTTCAGGGCTGTTGTGTTCAATATTAGGACTCACAGCAGCCATGGAATGGGAAAACCAATTCGCAGTGAAGACGCGGGCTGCATTCAGCCCGCGACGTTGGTCCATGTGGCCCGTTGTGTGTTCAAAGAACAGGAAGCAGAATTAGTTCCAGTGTCACAAAGTTGGAGCCGAATATCCAGATATTGGATTCTGAAAAAGATGCATTTAATAAAATAAGCAACCATTAGTTGATAACAATATTTTTTTTCACTTTCTTTCTTTGACGATATTTTTCCATGTTGTTAATAAGAGAAGAAAATATTTTGAAATTTCATCATTGGCTTGCGAGAATTTTTTAATGTGAAATGCACGCCAATGACCGAGAAAGTAAATAGAAAAATAGTATTTAAATTATAATTAAGAATAGACAAAAACTCAACTTAATCCAACACGCAAATTAATGTTTTGTTAAATCTTTGGCGAAGTCAAAAAAAAAAAAAAATGATCACAATTAGCCACAACTACTACTTTTGTGCTGAATACAGCTCAAAGCACGCGGCCCACTAATGCGATTGAGATTTCCTCTCCTAGATCCTAACACATCGAAAATTATTCAAACTCTATACAAAAAAAAAATTAATTCCTAAACACCAGTAAACTTATCTAAGAGCAATTATTACTTTTTGACCCATTTGGATACTGTTAAAGGAGAAACTTCACACTGTCGGCTATTTTCCGAGTACTTTTTCCCGAATTAGACAAGGCAATAATTTTTCCTTTTACCAAATTATCACTCGAAAGAGCCACTAATTCTACACTCTATTGCAACATGACTGGCAAGACACTGGGGTTTTGTTGTATGTTTCTGTGAAAAAGTTGTGCATGTTAATTTTTTTGAGCAATCACGATTGCTTATTGCTTTCATTTGACTGTTTTAATGTGATATCATTTTATTTTCCCACCAGCACCCTCCGCAGCACCATCGTCGGCCGGCCGCCTCACGATGCTGCTCCTCTGGCGAAAACCGTTTCCAGGTCGCGTCAATATCCTACACACACACATACACGCGCTCCTACACACACAGCACTGCATACACAACACGCACACACATGCGCTTACACAAACACACACGCGCATACATACACATACACGGCTCGTGATTGCGAAAAACATTATTTGAATTCAAGATGCCAAAAATTCAAATTAATATATATATATATATATATATATATATATATATATATATATATATATATATATATATATATATATATATATATATATATATATATATATATATATATATATATATATATATATATATATATATATATATATATATATATATATATATATATATATATATATATATATATATATATATATATATATATATATATATTATTTGAGTTATTGTTTTACAAAAGGCAATGGCTAAACGCAGAAAAAATAAAAAATAAAAATAAATAAATAAAAGATTTAAAAAAAATAAATAAAAATAAAAAAACAGAAGTATTTAAAGTATAGCTTTTGATTTTAAAAGTTCTATAAAATATTCTTTTATTAGACAATGAAGTAGTGTTTCGCATTGTTTACACATTGACGTCTGAACGATATCTACAAAAAACTGACGGTTGCAATATTGTGTTGTTCTTCTGCAGAGACAGCGAATAAATTTATGCATTTAAAAAATTCATAGGCGTAACTCTAATGTAGAAAAACCACGTTATAATTGGTTTGCTTAGTTTGTTGAACAATTTTTTTCTTTTTTTACGAAGAAACCAACTTTCATAATTTCTGTTTTAAAAAAGTATACGGTCCCCTAAAGTAGGAAAAAAGGAATTTTTAAGCATAGCGCAAAAACTACTGAATATTTTGAGCTCAAATTTTGGATTCCCTCATAAAAGCTCTTCTAGATTGTTTTTCTGTTAAAATTTGATATGGTTTCAGATCATATTTTTTTCAAAAAATATTAAAATAATTCATAAAGAACTAAAATTACATTTTGGGCGTTATAAATGATGTTTTTATTATTGGGTCGATTCATATTTTGATACAAAAAAACAATCTTTGCCGTGCCTAATCTAGTTTTTGTGTTATGAGTAAAAATATCAAAATACGTTTTAACATTACGAGAGGAATTTTTCAAAACTCGATTCTGAAGTAACGGCTGGATCGAATTAAACAAAACTTTGTATACAAAGTTAAAACAAGATGCTGATTACATATATGTGATAAAAAAAGGGGGTTCTCATTGAAAAATTTGAAGTTGAAGCTCGTTTTAATATGAAGACGACCCTTTAACAACAATTTTTTACCATAATTATGTAGAACTTTTTATTCCTGAAACAATGACACCTTACACGTGTCTCTAGTATCAATAGTCTTTGAATACGATCGAGTGTTTCGTTTTTTTTTTTCTATGACTGTACCAACAAGTTAATTATTGCGTTGTTTTTTGCAGCTGGATGCACGTATGTATCTCTCATAAGTCATAACTCAAATATAGTAAGCTGTAGAAGGTTAAAATTTCGTATGTGGGGTCTGAGTACGTTCCAGTTGTGCACTTCCCTTTTTGTTTTCAATCGGGTGTTCTAAAAGGCCTATTTACTCATTTTTTGTGGCTATCAATTACTAATTTCAATGCAAAACTAATATAGCGTATTAGACTGATCATTTGGTGATATATTGCCGAATTGAAGACCAACTTGGAAACAAATAGGAGAGGGTGACCCAAAGCGGATAGGTTTTCGAAGAACGCTCGAAAGTTGTAGTTTTTGGATTTTTATTGCAACAATTTCGGTTTTATTTCCTAGCAGGGCTCTCTTGAACTTCAAAATAAAAATGATTTTTGTATTATTTCAAACCCAATATTTTACTTATTATCAATTTTTCCAAACATTGGAAAAACCCGTTTTGCCCTACCAGGAAGCTCAAAGGCGGGTAAGCTTAACTAATTGTGGTTTGGCACATTTGTCAATCAAATATGAAGTTACTAGCAAAATACCCGGCGGTGCCTGGGTCAGTAATAATTGTGAGAAACAATCGCTACTTTCTCCCCGGTTCTGTTTTAACTGAAAGAACTCAAAACACACCGCTTTGACGTGATTGAAAATTGAGCTTCTTCCTTACCCATAAAAGTAAAATAGCAATAAGTATAAATAACGAAATAGTACTCAGAAACGAAAGCACGACATTTAAGCATATAAAAATTTGAAGAATTTCCAAAATATAAACTAACAAAAACAAAGATCACTAAAAAACCGTTCGCTTTATTCATTAAAAAAATAGTACACACAAACACACACACACACACAAAAAAAAAAAGAAGAAACAACTCTCTACTATGTTTCCCTGTTGAAAAAGTAGAGTTTCCGAACATTTAAATGACTTTAAATTCATGTTTGTTCCTGAGAAGCCTTGATTCAAAATTTTCATTATGATTACTATGAATATTGCTGTTGTAAGGCAACGAAATTTTCTAACAATGGGTTTTATATTTAATCATTTAATAGAGAAATTACATGAAATTTATTGTTTTCCATCATAACCTTTTTTAAACTAAGTTTTTTAGAAACAAATTACAGCCTATGTTGCTCCCTGGTAATGTAGCTATCTACGGTGACAAAAAATTGTTAAAATCAGTCCAGCAGTTTTGCAGATTACCCCGGACTATACTTGATTAATCTATATTTGTAAGCAAAAAGAAAATCTCTTAGAAATGTAAGTCTTTCGTATCACTACCAGAATGAAATAACTTAGACACCAAACAAGAGAGTTTTTCTTGATAGCATATCGGTACAATTCCTTGTTTTTCTGTCAAGGGATGGCAGAGGAAATTCATGGATTTTTTTTTTTTTTCTACTATAGAGGTTAACTCGAGGAGGAAGAAAACAATGAAGTTTTCCTAAATTTCGTTTTTAGAAAAAGTTAACACTTGATTATAAGAGAGTTTCTTGAAAACCTCCTAATAAAACAAAAACGTCCCTTTTTGAACATCAGGAAAATGATGGCAAGAGTGAGAAAGAAAGGGGGAAGGATTCTTCAAATCCCTGACAATCTTGGCAATTTTTTTCCGTTTGATTATTTCTTTTTTGCCATCGGCCTTCGGCATCGGCCATCGGCCATCGGCAATCGGCCATCGGCCATCTTTGAACAATCGGCCAACAATCGGCATCGGCCCATCGGCCAAAAAATGCCATCGGTCGAGCCCTACCGTTTTTTACGATGATCGTTTAAGATTTTTATGAACAAGGTTTTGAGTTCATGTAATCGTGTAATCATGCCATGGCTCCAATGTATGGTGTTGACGCTTAACGGGCCTTGACGATTTTTGACTTTTCTGTGTTAAACCGATGCAACCATGATTTGCTCTGTGCATCCACCAATCAATGATAAGTTTCAAAGTTGGTTTATATTTGATTGAACGTAGCCAATTTTGACCGCAAGAGGAGCTGAACGGAACCCCTACATCCACCGATCAATTCGCAACTCCAATAAACTATAGGGGGAGCTGCAGCCACTGTCTAGTGGCGGATGAAAAAGGTAAAACAAACAAATACCGTAACTTATAATTTGCTTTGACGCTTAGTGAATGACAGTAATTTTTCATCGTGTTTGTGGGAAGTTTTCTTTTCTATTCTTCTGAAATTACATTACACCATAAACTGTCTGAAACCTGTAACATACCCCAAAGAAAACACGTGGAATGGAATGTTTTACCTTTTTCTTTAGTATTGTTAATCACCGCAAGTTAGCGTGTTCGAGCTCTGGAGTTACGAATAGCAACGTAATGGAAACAGGGGTTCCCTGTTGTTGCCATGAGTTTCAGCGATTGTCACGGCCTATAAGAATTAAGTGGGGCTATGGATTATCATTCGGGAATAATGATTTTAAGGATACCTAGCTGCTGTTCATGACTTGTCTACACACCTATAAACTAGTTCTCATTCGATTTCCTGGGCAAACTAACACCTGAAAAGTAGTCAAATGCATCCTTTGACAAAGGCCTCCCGGCTGACGGTACAGTTTTTAACGATTTCATACATTTCAGAGATTGAAATTTTACTAAAGTGTTCATCTACTGAACATACTACACTACACGATTCCATGTTTATAAAAACGATCCATATAGGTACTAAGAAAACTAGATGAAAAGAAAAATTAAAGTTAGTTAAATTTTTATCAGTATTTTATTTTTCTAAAATTTAATAAAATAACTCAGTTTTACTAAAAAAAGGAAAAAAACTAGTTATTAGCAATTTAAGCTACTGATTCATTTTCGACAAAATAGTTGATTAAAATTTCGAAAAGTTAAAAAGTCAACTATATATATAAAAGTCAACTATTTAGAGTTCAATTTGAAACTGATGACTTAGAAAACAAAACAAAAAAAAAAAAAAAACAGGAAAAGAAATAGAAGGAGAAAGAGTGAAATCCTAAGGGGTAATTTTCTCTTTTTCTCTTTTCTTTGCTTTCTTTGTCTGCCTGTTAGTTAAATGCTTTCTAAATAAAAGCGAAGTTTTTTTAAGGAAGATAAGAATGCTCTTACACGAAAACCGTTAATAACCAAACTGATAAAATTAATGGACATTGCTATTTGATGTTCTGTTTTTCATTTGAACAAGAAAAAAAAAGAACTTCTAAAAAACAGGATGCATTGTTTGTTTCTTTATTCTCCTTAATATTAATTACACATTTACTGAATCCAAAAGCCTTCCTTTTAATTCAATGAAGCTAATGTTTGAATTTCTCTTTCTTTATTCATCTAATTAATGATGTTTCTTTTAAGAAAAGATCCGATTTAAAATTTATTTAACTAGTGAAGTTGCAGAGATAGAATTAAATTACTTAGTTCTCAGAAAACCCGGAATACCAGTTTTTATTACTTTCATGCATTAAAAAAAATTAGTTTTCAAATAATTAAGTAATAAAATGTTTTAAATAAAAGTCAAGGCGACAGCCTATGGACAAAAGTGGAAAATGAGATTTATTTTTTTCAACTTGTTTTATGTTTTTAATCCTTTCATAGTGACCTTAGTGAAAGGGAATCTGAGCTTTTGTTCTGATATCAACAAAGGATAATAAATAAAACAAAGGATAGAAATCATGTTTGAACAAGTGGAAGATCTCATTTCTCTATCAGTGAAACAAGTTTAATTTAGTTGGCTCTTCTTTCGTGTTGAGGACAATCTGCAATTTTAATATTTTTTTTTACATTCCATTTAGTGTGGAATGCGTCAAAGAATGTGAGTATAAGATCCATTTTTTTCATTAATATCTTTGAAAAAAACTTTTTCGTTAATATCTTTAAATAACGTTTAAAAAAAACTTTAAACAAATATTTTTTAATTTTAAAAAACTTTAAATAAATATTTTTTAATTTTAAAAAACTTTAAATAAATATTTTTCAATTTTCACCCAAAACATTCAAAGATTCTGACATATTTTGTTTTAACAACAATCATGCATCATAAATATACAAATATTTCCTATTTTGAACTGCTTTGAATAGCTCAGGGTGATTCTCCAAAAACCTAACATTTTCCGATCAGATATATATTTTAAATAAAAATGCTAAAAAAAATCTTAAAAAATGTATTCCTACTCTTCGTAAAGAGCTTATTAAGAGAAAAATAGAAGTAACTCACATTAACCAGGCTATAATAATGTATACTGCCGTTTGCAGGTAAAGGGCAGTAACTGCAAATTTTTCATTTTTCATTTTTTTTGCATTTTTGTCATCTATTGTACGTCATCTTTATTGTACAAGCTCGCTTATTTGGTTTCCGCAGAAAAAAAGACGCGAAAAAGACATCTAATTCCAAGCTGTCCCAATGATTAGTATTGAATCCGGCACATATTTCTTCAAATATCTCGAAAACTTATTTCTGCAGATACTGCCGTTTACCTGCACACGGCAGAATATTACAAAATCCCGTCAAGAACGACTTTTGCTCACTTCGACCGCAAGAGCGCCGCACTGCGCGACATAGAAATAAATTTAATAAATTCCGTTGTAGAATATTCTATGATATTAGTCCTTATAAAAATGTTGTATTATATGTTCTAATGTTGTAATATATATATATATATATATATATATATATATATATATATATATATATATATATATATATATATATATATATATATATATATATATATATATATATATATATATATATATATATATATATATATATATATATATATTATGCAATGGTATAATTTGCACATATCACATGAAAATACGTGTTTACAGAAAACTATACTTCAAACTGTTTAAAAATAATGTGTTTGCTTTCATTCTCGCTAAGAACATTTGTTTTGAAAATTAAATTATGGCATTCATTATTCAAACTATTGACTGCGAAATTACGGTATCGAAAATATAAAATATTTTATTCTCAGTTCCACATTTCCATAATTTTTCAAACAGAAAACCTTCAGACGGGGGAAAGTATTACAAAAGAGAATGATTATCATACAATAAAACGAAAATGTGTTTGCTCGTATTATTTTTTTTTTAAGATAGATTTATTTTTTCTTCATGTTTTATTGAACTTAATCCGAAAATAGTATTTCATTCCTTAGCTATATGTTTTAAATAATTGATTTTTCTCTGGCATTGTAATGGTAGCAAGAATTTTTGAAATGGTGATTTCTATTATTTTTATGTTTGACTTCTAGCCTTAAGGTAAGAAGGTAATTTTGAAAAAATTAAAGAGCAAACATGGCATTATACAAAGCAGCTGAGTTTCAAAATTTTAATCTTTGAGATATATTTTTCGTGTGTGACAAAAATATTTACTTAACAGGACAAAAGCCCAAGAAAAGAAAAGGTAAAAAAAAAATATGTTGTTGTATTTAACGGTGGTTACTGGGGATGCAAATTTAATTCATTCCGTGGTAACTCCTATTTTGTTTACTTTATTGTTGGTTTGTAGACGATACTTGTCCAGTATTAACATCATTTTCTCTTGAGAAGGAGGGGTTTGTGTTTGCTTTTTATTAGCCCTTTGGTTTGACATTTACGATAAACTTGACTAAATTTGATTTTGTTGGTTTAGCTTTTTTTTTTTTTTTTCCTTTTTTTCAAAATTCTTTACAATTATAGTTATGTGAATGCCTAAAAGAATATTTCCATTGATTAAGCGTTACCTCTATGCAAAATTTCAAGGGCACTAAGTAATTTCTAAATATTGTCTTTCAAGTATAAAGCCAATTAACGAGACAGGACAACAAACCAGTACTGGTGACAACAAATTACCATTTTTTATGCTAAAAAGAAAAAACATTTATCAAAATTTAGTACAGTTGAGACAAATATTTTTTAAAAAAAATCAAAGTATTTGTGCAATTGATGGTTGGAATAAATTTTTCACACGACAAATGCATGCAAAATTACACTTAAAATTATTTTTTACATAAGGAAAGTGAGTGATCAGGGAAATGGAAAAAAATAAAAACATGTTGCACAAAAATATGATTGATTTCACGATCTAGTAATGACAGCATGATTTTTGAATCTTTCCGCTACTTTTGTTTAATGATAGTTGATTAGTTCCAAAAATACATTTAAAAATACATAGTAGAAATATACATTAAAATATAAGTAGATATTTAATAAGTTCAACTGAAAAAACAATTCTTTAATTCAAACTATTTATTATCTTTAGCTAATACCGAAAATACCAGTATTTTACATCAGCAAATACCGGGATCACGAACTTGCAAAATTGCTCAAAATACCGGTATTCGGTATACCTGTATTGCAATCACTAGTCGGATAGTAGCAACGTTCGATTTCCACATCTTTGCAACTGAACCATCATCCAATATCTAAATCGTCGCTATGGATAAAGTTGTCCTATTTTAATCTGATTAACTTAACATATTTTAAGTCATTTAAACATTGGAAACGAACAAATAACGTTTACAACAAAATTGACGTAAACCATGTTAGTGGGTCATTCTAAGGCTTTTATATAAGGGGAGATGACTTATCCGACATTTTGATTCCAAATTTGTCGGGCAAAAAAATGATAGCATTTGTAAATTAATTTTTTTTAATAAAATTAACAATTTAATTTCAATTATTATGTAAGCGTGTATTTGTGAATTTTGGTCACTTAAACGCTTCAAATAATGCAGATTTTCGAGGATTTCTTGGATTTAAGTCAAGTCCCAGTTTATCAGCGTAATCCATATTACTAAGGTTTAGCCTTGAACTTAGTTTGTTCACTTTTATCACCAAAATTACCTTTATTATTCTATTATTTTTTATTGACTTTGGACACAATTAAAGAGCGGAGATCGAGTAATATGCCTAAGTCAGAAGCAGAAAGAACAAGAGCTTAGCGTCAGATAAAACTTACGGGTGAAATGGCAGTTTAGAATGTTAAAACGAAGAAAAGATAAAAGTTCTATCGTGGGTCTTCACAACACACTTTTATTTTTTAATCACTTACAAGCGGAAATTATTTTTCCAGAAATCTATCAAGAAATGCAATTTTCTTTACGAAAACAAAATCAATTGTAACGATTGTTTTTCCAAGAAGACTTTCTCAGGAACTTTCTGATTTTCATTTCTGTCACAACCAATATCATTATTATTTTTTTAGCAAGATAACATATAAAAGCCTATTTTTTTCCTGGTACTACTTGGAAGAGCATGCTTTTTGAATCTTTCCGGAAACATTGCATGCTGAGAAAGGCGTAGTTGCATTGTTCTACAACTCTATATAAAGTTAGGTTACTCGCTTCTCTGCAATTGAATCTCATCTTACTACTTCTAATTTTTGATTCCTCCGTCTTTTTTTCTTTTTTTTGCTCTTAACGCTCTGCTGCTTTTTACTTCCTTTTACAAAAAAGGAAGTATTGTATTCGCGAAAAAATTTTCACTCAAAAATCGGCCTTAATTTCCATTTTGCTCACCATCGAATGAATGTTGGGGTTTTTTTCCCGACTCGGATATGTGCCTAGGAACGTACAGACACCCGAAATATCCATTTTGACGATCCTCGAGTTAATTACAACGAGTTTTCTCGTGATGCCTGTATGTACGTATGTGCGTATGTGTGCATGTGTGTATGTATCTCGCATAGCTCAAAAACGGTATGTCTTAGAAAGTTTAAATTTGTTACGTGGACTCCTAGTGGGGTCTAGTTGCGTACCTTCCCTTTTGGTTGCATTTGGATGTTCCTAAGAGGGTCTTTTGTCCCTTTTTGGATAGAAATCATTGTTAATTTCGATGTAAACTCAAGTGGTGTTACACTTTGGCGGACATTTGGCAATATATCGGCAGTCTTTTGGTCGCCAAGTTTTGTCGCCAACTTGGCGACAAATTTCGCTGTTTTTTTTTTTTTTTTTTTTTTTAAATCTGGTTTTGATTTGGCCACTGTTGGTGGTATTTAGAGAGTAAACTATTGAATCACATTAAAATTGCCAATAATGGGAAAATTGCATTAAATTGGAGTAAAAGGAAGTCATGTGATGCATACGTCGGCTCGTTTGCTTTCATTTTCTAGTTTTCCTGCCTTTCTTGCTCTGCTTTAACTTTTTTTTTTTTTTTGAGCTGTCGTTTTTTTTTTTTTTTTTTTTTTTTTTTTTTTTTTTTTTTTTCATATTAACAACCCAAGAAAATTAAAAGAATATATGTTAAAAATCGAATTCATTGTTGCAAAAATTACAAAATATTATGCAGTGACAATAAAACAACGAAATTATTTCAAAATATACATTTTATTTATTTCTAATTGAACTAAACGTTTGAAAGATGCAGTGTTTGTTTCAAGCGATTACGTTAATCACAATCAATTTGTTACGTTCGTCACGCTGATAACTAATTGTTTAAATACTTAAGTAAAAATTCAACATTTTAAATGCATTCCAGGTAACTCTTGCGAAGAGAATAAAGCAAAAATGTTCTTTTTATGGACCTATAAAACGCGTGGAAGGGAAAATACGAGGTTATGTGACGAACGTAACAGGCCTTTCAACACAGAATTCAAATTAGGCTCAACGAGAAAAAAAAATAAAAATTCAATGAAAGAAATTAAAGAAACTGATATTTCAAAATTTAAGCAATAACTAAGAAAAAAAAATTATTTGCATCAAATGCTTGCTTAAAAAATTACAGGTCGCTTTTCTTCAATGCTTTGTAGTTAAAATTTGTTGTTGTTGTTGATTTTCAAGCAGTAATTATTCTACGCGCAGTCTCTAAAATTATGTATAACAAATTGATATTGATTGAGTTTGAAATTTTGGCCTACAGGTTGACATTTTCATGGAATGACCCTAGTGACATTATAGTTGGATGAAAAAGACTTATTAATAATATAAGATGTTTAACTGATTCGTTTTTTTTTTTTTTTTTCATTCACCTTGCAAAATCATAGTTATACTAATTATGTACATTATATTATTATGTACATAATTATACTAATAAAATATTATCATAATTATACTAATTATGTACATTATATACATAATTATAATATAGGGCGTCCTAAGAGTATTTGGCATACTTTTAAAAATCATAGAAATCAAGAAATTGTCGTATAAATGTGCGGTTTGCGTCATAATATTGCCCGTTTTCTACGAGAACACACTTTACTCCTCCCTCGTCACGTGGTATCCGATGATTCTATTTCGCTGTTTTCGGCAGAAGGTATATTCGGATCATAGTATTTTGTTGTAAAAGCAGCGGTTTTTAAAATGTAAGAATAACTAAAATGACAACAGACAAGTGAAGTAAGTGATGTCAAGGTCACTAAGACTTTTTTTCATATTAAAATGCCCGCCCAAGTGAAGGATGTCTGGTTTTGTCTCCTTTAGAAGCGCGTGGATATCTTACCGATCACCCCCGCGTAAAATGGAACTCTGCGTTCGAGTAGGCGTGGGCCGGTGCCGTCTCGCTTTTTTTTTTTTTTAAATCTATTGTACGTTAGCTTTGTTGTACAAACTTGCTTATTTATTTTCCATTGAAAAGAAAACGCGAAAAAAAAAGAGTCCAATTTTAACATTTCCCTTTTGTAAGTATTGAATCCAAAACGAGTTTCTTCAACTATCTCGAAAAAATTTTTTTGCAGATAATACTCTTTATCTGACCACTTAGCCCAGTCAATGAAGGTAAAAAAATTGGCTTTGTCGCAACTAATTTAGGGAAAGCTGAATTTTTGCAGGATGTTAGCAAATAAAGTATACACTAAAAAAATACAAAGTCCCGACCCCCACCCCTCTTTCTTTCTCTCCCAGCCCCTCCGAAACATTGCAAGAGCACTACTATGATTATATGCTTTTCGTGTCGCAACTAATTAGGGGAAAGCTGAATTTTGGCAGGATGTTAGTACATAAAGTATACACCAAAAAAAACCACAGAGTCACAAACCCCCACCTCTTGCCCCCCCCCCCTGCTCCGAAACACTGTAAGAGCAGTACTATGATTATACTATTTTCGTGTCGCAACTATTTAAGAGAAAGCTGAATTTTGGCAGTACGTTAGTAAATAAATAAAACACTAAAAAAACACAAAGTCCCGTCCCCTACCCCTCTTGCTTTCTTCCCCACCCTCTCCAAAACACTTAGACCATCAAGAACAGTACTTTGATTATGCGCTTTTCTTTTCAGAACTAATTAAGATAAAGCTGAATTTTCGCACGATGTTAGTACATAAAGTGTACTCTAAAACCTAGACAGTCCCGCCCAAGCCCCTCTTGCTGCTACCCCCCCCCCCCCCTTCTTTCCGAAATATGGCACACTGATCAGTTCAGTACTATGATTATATGCGTACAGCTTGAAAATTTAAGATGTTACCGGAATGTTCCTTTTTAAATTTCACTCCTAACAATATTGTAAACCAGTGGTGCCGAACCTACGGCCCAGGTGCCGTATCCAGCCCGCGAAGCTGATCTGTGTTGCCCGTTGTTTTGTGAAAAGTTACAACTCGAAGAGCACGATTAATGACAATGTTACAAATTGTTAGCCAAATATTTAGAAATTGGTTTCTGAAAACATTGTTTGGTATCACTGTTATACACAAATTCTGAAACATACATTTTTTATGTAGATAGCTCAGTTTCACCCTTTTACCAACTTAATAATATGCAGAAATCTCACAACCAAAACCAAAAAGTAAGTTCAATAAATTAATAGTTTTTTATCATTAGGTCTTGGAAAGAAATGTTTGGACAAAATTTATAGATAATAATATGATAATAATCATTAGTTTTTACTACCATAATGCAGTTATTTGTTACAAAAGTTTATAGTTCGTTTGTGTCGGCGATAGTCTACAAAATAATGTTAATGCTTGGCTAACTATTTAAGCTTTAATTAATTTAGGAACAATATATTTTAACAGAGATTATTTTCTGGCAGCGGATATTATTAACGTTTAATATTACTTTTGGTTATATTTTTAAGTCTTATATATGGGGCCATCTTCTAATATTTCGTTGGTTTGGTTTGAAATATTGTTACAGTGCATTCTACTACAGTGTCCACACATAGACGTGCTATCAAGCCTAGCTTTATGACAGATACAGTTTGAAACACATAATGTTTTCAATTGCAAGATATTAACTGGAGAAGTTTACTTGAAGCAAAGGTAATCTTCATGAACTTAGGAATCAGTCTGTTGCATGAAGTATAATGCCAACCCCACTCTTCTGGGGGACGTTTAAAACCTAACCAAGTTTGAATCTGGTGTTCACCCTAAAAACTCTGGTAGAAACCTTAAAACGATGTTGACGAGTGACGTCTGAAGTTGATGGAAGCTTTGATAAATCAAAAGTGGACTTTATAGACATTTTTGCGATTAATTCCTTTTCACAAATATTTATTTAACTTGGTTAGGTTTTGAATTTCCAGAAGAAGAATGGGTTTGGAAATATATTTCAAGCAATAGATTGATTCCTAAGATCATGACAATTACCTCTGCTCCAAGTGAAATTCTCCTGCTCATATCTTGCAACTGTAAAACATTGTGTTACAAACTGTAGCTGTCGTAAAACTGGGTTCGATGTACGTCTATGTGTGAACACTAGTGGAATGCATTGTAACAATATTTCAGACCAAGCCAACAAACTATTAGGTGACCCCTTTTTCCCGGATGTGACCTGTGGGCCGTAGGTTGGGCACCACTGGTTTATAATATTGTAAGAAGTGAAATAAAAAAGGAATACTCTAGTATCATCATTAGTTCTCGAGCTGTAAGCGTATAATCATAATACTGCTCTTGCAATGTTTCGGACGGGGCGGGGGGGGGAAGCAATAGGGGTAGGGACTTTGTTTGTTTTAGTGTATACGTTCTGTACTAACATCTTGAAAAACATCCGCTTTCCCCAAAGTAGTTGCGACACAAAAAGCGCATAATCATAATACTGCTCTTGCAATGTTTCGGAGGGGGTGGGGAGGAAAGCAAGAGGGGTGGGGATCAGGACTTTGTACTTTTTTAAAGAATACATTACGTACTAACACCCTGCCTAAGTTCAGCTTTCCCTTAATTAGTTGCGACACGAAAAGCGTGCAATCATAGTACTGTTCTTGCAGTGTTTCGTGGGGAATGAGGGTGGGGGTGGGGGAGAAAGAGTGGTGGGGGTCGGGACTTTGTACTTCTTTAAAGAATAAATTATGTACTAACATCCTGCCAAAACTCAGTTTTCTCTTAAGTAGTTGCAACATGAAAAACGTATAATCATAGTACTGCTCTGGCAATGTTTCGGAGGGGGTGGAGGGGAAAGCAAGAGGGATGGGGGTCAGGACTTCGTATATTTTTAGTGTATACTTTATGTACTAACAACCTGCAAAAATTTAGCTTTTCCTAAATTAGTTGCGACACAAAACCTTTATTGACTGGGCTAACTGCAGAATACTACACGAATACTACACAGGTGCAAGAATTTTTTATGACATACTACAAAAAAAAAAAGAAGACAAAAACGAGGAAATAAAAAAAGTGTAATTGTACGTAATCGTTGTATCGTCACAGTAAGAAAAACAGACGTCGTGTGAGGTGTTTAATCATTTCATTAAACAGAAAACAATACGTTTCATTACCAAGTTCAATGAGTGTATTGTTTGTGGACTATGGGATGAGCTTGAGTAACGCTTAGATGTGGTTCGAGTAACATATAGTGCACGCATTGAACTCTGGTAAGGAAAAACTGCTTTATCTTCTTTGCTAATTAATAAAGCTGAAAGTCTCTCTGTCTGGATCTCTCTCTCTGTCGGGTATAACTCTCTGTCAGGATCTCTGTGACGCGCGTTGCGCCTAGACCACTGGGCCGATTTTCATGAAATTTGACAGAAGATTAGTTTGTAGAATGGAGGTGTGCACTTCGAAGTGGTTTTTTGAAAATTCGACTTTGTTCTTTTTATATTCTAATTTTAAGAACATTTTACCGAGCAAATTATCATAACGTGGAGGATTAAATTACCAAGTTATCATAACGTGAAACAGTAACATGGGCGAGCAAATAGCCATAGCAAATTGGCGAGAAATTCATCCTTATATATTATTTCTGCAGCCTGTTTTTGGTTTCTACGCGAGATTTTCCTCAATTCTCGATCGATTTCTTTGATTTACACCTTATTTTATAGCTTATCATGCAGGCTACTGTCGAGAAATAGACCCACGGTCTAAAAATTGTTTTTTCGGGCAAAAAAACCTGTTTTAAAGAACCAGAATGAGGTTTTCGGTTAAATTTATAACTTTAACTTGCACGATGACCGACAGAGCTGAATAGCTTGATCGGCAGAGCGTTCGACTGGTAACCAGGAGAATGCGTGTTCGGGCCCACATCCGGACAACCTGCATCAAAAAATTAGAAAAATATCGCGCATTACATGAACAATGAATAACAAATATGAGGGAATACATGAGGTAGAAACGCTCCTAGCTGTTATGAAAACTTGATGCAAAACGGAGCTAAATTGATACTCAATTGTAAGGTTTCGTTTTTTTTAAGCTTTGGCTCCGGTAAGAAAATTAAAGCATAATGTAAGCGAAAATATAAGTATCAGGTTTAAGATTTCAGACTACATTGGAATTGTTTTTTGTTCAGTAAAATATAATAAATCGTATGTTGAAATATAGATTCTTCTAATGAGTTTTTGACTCTTTGTACAAATAAAAAAATATTACCTCAATTTAAAGTGTAATATATATATATTTCTTCTTTTCGTAAAAAAACAAATAGCGTATCACATTTTTACTACATTTGAAAAACTACGCTTAAAAAAGAACTTAGTTCAAATTATTTTGTATTTTAACCGTGCTGTTAAATGATGAACACGTGCTTCCATCTAAGTCATAACGGTTCAAACAGCCTGCGATAACAAATTGTAAAAATTGTCAAAAATAAAAACACTTCTCGGCAAGAAAAAAAATTTTAAATTACCTGTGGGGTTTTTTTTTTTTTTTTCGGAAGAGCGTTCGAATATAAACTGTCTGAAGTTCGGGCCAGTTCGGGCTGTCCGACATAATAGCAAATTTACAGTAATATTACACTGTAAAAAAAATCCGAAACATTGCTGAGTATTTTCGTGTAACGTCTCGGGATTTTAGTGGTTACTATACACTTCATGGAAAAACCAAGTATCATCGTCAAAAAGTTTCCTGAATTGCTACAAGTCGCACGAAAGCGGACTTCTCACTGTTGTGAAAAATATTTTTAGCTCCCAGTTTAAAGATTAACTAAGCGTATTTATAAAGAGTATCGGATTCAATTCGACTACGGCCCGTGCAGACTGTTTAAGCTCTTAAAGGGAGCGAATTAGTCTATGGACAACGTAGCCCTGAAAGAAAAATTCCCAATACTTACTTACAATTTAGTCTCAGCTTTAGCCATGTTTGCAATACTGCTTATGAAACGTTTTTGATGTATCAGGAAGGTGCCTAGCTGTTATATTATACTTACATAATTTTATTCTAAAGTTCCAGAGGTACGACTGGCTTAAAATGGGAAGATTTCTGAATTTTTCAGGAGGTTTCCAGGATAATTTTAGGAAGGTTACTGAATTTTTGCAGAAAACATTCCTGGCACTTTCACAATACGTTACTGGCAGAAATTGGGCACATCAGCTGCCCATTATTTTCCAGGAACAAATCTGAATCGTTTTTACAGTGTACGCATTACATGTACTCATAACATACAACAGATAACACACGTAATTAAATAAATGCATTGGGAATGCTATTTGGTTTTTTGATTCCTTTATGCAGGCTACAGTTATCATTCAGATAAGTTGACTGCTAATCGATAGTGTTCTTCCCTTTTTTTTAAGCTTTGACTCCATCCAGACCACTGAGCATAATGTAAGCATAAAAAAAATGTATTAAGGGAATCCTTTTTGTGCAGAAAAACATTTTCATTGTATGCTGAAAAGTAAATTTTATCTAATAGCAGTGTTGGAACTTTTTTACAAATGAAAAAATACTACGCCAAATTAAAACTACGAGTTTCAACCAGTAAATCTTTAATTATTTATTCGAATACGATATAAAACATTAAAATTATTATCAACTTCATTAGTAAGAAATCATTTTCTACTCCTCTGCTTTTGGCTGAAAAAAAAAAAAAAACATTTTGTCTACGTTCGAAAAATTACACTTAAAAAACGGACTCAGTTCAACTGGTTTTCGTTTTGAATTTTAAGTGTTCGATTACAAGAAAAACAAGTGCGGGCTTTTAAGCCGTACAGGTTAAAGAAGCCTGCTATGGGAAATTGTTAAATATTCAAAAATAAAAACACTTATTTTTTCAACCGAATTTATTACTTCTCTAGAATGTTTGTTTCAATCGCTACGTGAGATCTTCCTCATTCTTTAATCAAATTCCATGTTTTACGAATAACTTTAAATCGTATCGTGTTGGCTAATGACAAAACATAGACGCATGATCTTATTATATTTTTTCGACGAAAAACTTTTTTACTGTGTTTTATTACGCATTCCTTCAATGAATAGCATTCGAAAAGGAAGGCACAGTTGCTAGGTTTGTTGGAGCGTCGTACTGTTAATAAGAATGGCGCCAGTTCGAATCCTTGCCACTAAAATATCTCTTTAATGTTTCTTTTTTTTTCGTCAGATGCTCACATGGGCAGTTCTGTATTTACCACAACCTGTTTTTCACATGCAAAATTACTGATTTTTCACGTGTCACTCAGCCACACTTTTAATGATATTTATATTTGCATTGAAAATACGTACAACCAAAAGGGGAGCGATGATCAAATTATCACAACGTTGTATTTAACGAGGTTTCGTTACTGATGTCTTCAAATTACATGCCTTCTCTTGTGCGCTTACTTTTTTATGTTTACTTTTTTTCGGTTTTTCTTCATAATATTCTTTCTTTGAAATTTTTAAAGAGCAAAATGCCTTATGAAACCATTCGAAGTACAGTGCGGAGTTCCGCACGGGTCGACTAGTCATTCATTATTTGTAAATATACAGGCGAACCAAAAGACATTTTAATTTTCTACTACAGGCAAAGCCTTGCGGTTACCGCTAGTGTTTAATGAAAGATTTAACACCTCACGTGACGTTTGTCTTTCTTACTGTGACGATGCAGCGATTACTTATAATCACACTTTTTTTTATTTGGTTATTATTATTTTCTTTACATTGAATTTTATTTATTTTTTTAAGATGTCGAAAAAAAAGTCTTGAACCTGTGAAGCATTGTGGCGCAAATTGCATATTCATACAACAATTTGTTGCTTTTCTATAAAGGTTTAAAATGACGTCAAATACTTTTCGGACACCCTGCATATTTAGAAGTTGGAAACTATAAGTTTAAATATCATTCATATCAGTAAATGTTTGAGCTGCATAAAGGGAAGCCAGCGATTATTTGTTATAACTGACAGATCAAGCAATTAGCATTGGGAATAAAATTCATGAACTGTAACACAAAGAAAACGACTTTTTATTCTGAGCACATAAGAATTAGGAGGAAAAAAGACTTCGCAAAGAAATAAAAAAAACTTGTTGTGCAATTAGTTTTCGACAATTTTTTCTTTAGGAACACTTTCTGGAATAGAAGTTTTCCTTTTTCTTTTACATCTCATGTTTCCTTCATGAGTTACAATAAATAAAGATCAATATGAATTGCATTGTTTATGCTAGTAAAAAGGAATTATGTTTAATGGTAGTTAACTTGAAAACTAGGTTTAAAAATACCAGTTATTTGTGCTGTCAAGTCAGAAAATTTGCAAAATAGGTAATAGTTACTACTGCTTATTATCTAAACTTTTGCCTTCATTTTACGAGTTGAATTGCAACATTGCTTGTGGTTTCTAGCTCATATGCTAAACTTATAAACTACCAGGTTGAAGGCAATCACAGATTTATTAAAAAGACATCTGCCTTCAGTTCGGTAGTTGAATATTCCAAGCCGATGAGGTTAGAACGGAGACGAACCTGCTGTATCTGTATGGTAACTGGATAGTTTGAAGAAACTGTTGCAGCTAATATGTGTTTCACCTTTTATGTTATCCATTTTTTTTATTATGTAAGTGTTTGTTTTATTTTTTGTGCGTAGAAACTACAATATTTGCTATAAGTTTCACGGGATGCAAATTTTGAACCAACCTTAGTTTTCTTTGAAGGTTCCAGAGATACGACTGGGAGGGTTTAACCGGGGAGGTTACTGAATTCTACTGAAGGATTCCATGATAATTTCGGGAAACTTATTGTATTTTAGCGGAAATTACTTGCAGAAATTGGGCCTATTAGTTGCCCATTATTTTTCATGAACGTTTTTGAATCGTTTTTACAGTGTTCCAGTGATTGCAATTCCGGTATACCGAATACCGGTATTTCATTCTGCTTTCAATTTCGGAAAACAAGTATTTTCTAAAATAAAATACCGATGCCTTCGATATTAGATACAAATATTAAAGATTTTTCAATTAAAGCCTTTGTGAAACTACAATTATATATTTATTGTATTTTTAAATGCGTATGAGACTCACCAATGTGAGCTGGTTTCAATCACTAAGATGGTGTCATTTACTTTCCGGCTTACAAGAGCGCAATCAACTTCATTGCCATGTTGGACTTTGAATGCACAATAATTGCCGTAACTAAGCTCTACAAAAATAAATAAGAGCATAAAATTACATCGATACGTATTTATTTAGCAGTCGTAAAAAATACAGGTTGATCCAAAAGTCAGTATTAACTTTAAAAATGAATATTCGAAAACAAATAAACATAAGAATATGGAGTTTGCACTGAACGAATCGAAAAGAAGCCGGGTTTTGTAGGGCAACGAAACCAAAATAGTTCTGTTTTCGACCAACAGATGGCGCTACAGCTTTTTACTTCTCCATAATACTTATAATATAGTTTAACTAACCGGGCTTTCGCAAAGATGGATAACATTTCGATGCATTTTAGCTTCCACTCCCATTACCTGGTGTCGTTTTTTTTATAGCACTTGTTGCTTTGCATGATCCTAGATCAGAAATCCGACAGCGCCATCTGTTGGTGCCCAACAGAACTATTTTTGCTTCGTCGTAAGATAAAACCCGGATTCGTTTGCATCCGTTTAGTGCAGACCGCATCTTTTTTTCTTTATTGGTTTCCGAGTTATTCATTTTAAAAGTTGGTCCTGACTTTGGATCAACCCGGCATATTAACAGTCGAAAATACGAGAGAGTATTTACCTACAAGTTATAATATTCTGGAATTTCATATCGAAATAGCAGAAAAATAATTACGACAGGACAAGAAACTCTTTCCTTCTGTCAGCGACTGTATCCTTACCGTAAAAGTACGAGTAAAGTGATGTTGGCTATGTTGTGGTATAAAAATGGGGTTGTTTCCTTCAGTCAAAAGTCCACTTTTTCCACTTTTAGTCACTAAAATTGATAGAATAATAAAAAATGTATATATATATATATATATATATATATATATATATATATATATATATATATATATATATATATATATATATATATATATATATATATATATATATATATATATATATGTATATATATATATATATATATACATATATGTATATATATATATATATATATAAATTTTTTACATGTATATATATATATATATATATATATATATGTATATATGGAACGAGAAAAAACTTTCATTTTTCTAACGCTTAGTTTTTATTTACTTTTTTTTTTAATTTTCCTATTTTGAAAATATGGCGTGGTCTTGATGACGTCGCAAATGATGTAATTTGGCGCATCTGTCTACCACGTTTCCACGTTATGATAATCAAGAAGCGAATTAAATATTGCGCTCTACGATTGTTATCAATCATATCGTTGCCAGTACACGTGAGTAAAGATGCGAATTAAATATTGTGCTTTGTGAATGGCGTCAGTATGTGGCATTTCATCATTTGTGATGTCATTGGCAGAAGCGTAGACAATGAAAGCGCACCGATTAATATAATTTTTTAAAAAATATTAAACTTAGTCGAATTATATAAAAAATTGGTCAGATCCTAAGTATTTAAGCATTCTCTTTCAGAAAAAAAAAATACTTTTAAAATTTTGGAAACGATCCCATTGTGAGTTTTTAATTCTGTTCTGGCTAGAGAAATTTGGGTGAGTCGGATTCCACGGTGAGCTTCATTACCTTACTTTTCCTTGCTTCCCATTTCTATGATTGAGCATAGTTTGCCTGAGTTGGAAAGCAGGAACCCTAAACACTATACCACGATACAGTTTTTTGCTCTGCTATACCAATCTACTCGTTACGAAACTTTCAGAACTAGCAAAAACATATGAAAATTTCTGTTCATATCTTATGTTAAATAAACGTTTAAAAAAGGGGAAAGTTTTAGGGAAGCTATGAGAGGCTTGATCACAGGCGAGTTGAAATTTTTTATTTATGAACCGAATAATTTATTATTTTTACCTCTTTTTGTTTTGGAAAGATTTTTTAAGCAAAACTATGCTTACTTTTTTGGGGGTAAAATTGGATTAAAGAACTCTCTTGGGGTTTATAGAAGAAAACAATCTGCCAATGTTTTCAAGATTCAAACATCGTCTGGGGAAAAAGTAAAATGCTGTTTTTTCCTAAACTGTTAATTTGTTTCCGATTCTAGGTTAAGTTCTTTTTATTTATCAAGAACATGTTCTGGGAATGAAAGAACTGTTTGGTTTTCGAAGAAATAGTTTTATTTTCTATTGCATTAGAGTTAGACAATTGTCTGTGTTATGTCATTTACTAAAGAGTCGTTTACTAGATTAATTATTACGTTTTCGGTAAATTTTATTTAAATTATTGCATTAATTTTCAGCCTAAACGTTTCATTGGGGTTGCAACTTATATGCATATATTGAAATTATTTCTTTGATGTATAGAACTTTAATCTTTAAAAGCACAAAAATCTATATAAGTATCAATAAATATGAAAGCTTGACAAAACAACAATTGACAGAGCATTGCTTTGTTTCTATTTCTTAAAGCTGATATTTTCCTTGAAAATTTCTGTACGCATTGAAAGTTTTTTGAATACGAAAATAATAATCCATAAATTATTGAAAATTCAGTTCAAGGGAACATTTACATTATTAATATTACCAATATGTAAAGTATTATAAAAATTACGTAAAAAATGGCAATTTCGGAGACGTATATTGAATTACTATAATAAAAATCATAATAAAAGGAAAAAATATGCTTAAAATGTCAGCTGTGCAAAAATGATTATGAATATACTTCAAAATACCCTTAGCATCTAAAGGGATTCGAAAGAAGCCCATTGAAATAACCAAAAATTTAGACAGATGTGTTGCATGTACATGGTAAATATTTGTCTGTACACGAGGTGCAATCTAAAGTCCTTTGTTACCCTAGTAGTTTCAGAACAACAAGAGTCATAACACAGAGGTTCATTTGCCATGCGCTCTGGGTACAGTTAAGTTTCAGCACCACCTGGTGACAAAATTCAGAGTTCACGCTCTTATCTCATAAACGGTTCGAGATAAGTGGAGAAAGAGAACCACAAAGTTGTTTATCATGAACAAAGTAAGAAAACAAAGACATCTTTCATACAATTATGCTAATAATAATAGTCGAAAAATGTATTCCAGCAACAAGTCTAATACCGTAGTCACATAGAATGGACTCCAAACACACCTGACCTGAATGCTTTGACCTTTTTTTGTAAGATTACACAACAAGTGTAAGAAACCTCTCCACCAATACTGCAGAAATTTTGAAACCTTGTTACGTAGAGGAAACCGGGTATAGTAGATGTACATTTTATATTGTGATTTTTATCATTCTTATTACTAACTAGTCGCCGGCGGCGACCAGCTGGTCCGCCTTTTTACGCCATTCGCCTTTTTGCGCCAGAGTTGCCGCTTTCGGCGGCTGCTTAGAAAATTTAGCAACGGTATTAATCAATGAATAAAATATAACAACGTATATAAAGTACAAATTCAAAATGAAAAAAGGTTAAAAAACCAGCAAACAGCTGTTTCGGCACTCTAAAATACAAATGCCATCATCAGTGCAATTAAAAACGAAGACAGGTTCAACCCGACTAAAACACAGTCGAGGCGAACATTGGAATGAGAGACGAGTTGTAAAAGATATGAGAGCAGTACCGGAAACGATGACGTCAAGGTTACGTCAGAACTACAGAGGACAGTTGCACTCAGGAGAAAACGTCACAGACAAAAAATAAATCAAATAACAGACTTCCAAACATTAGGAAAAGGGGGAGTGCTAGACAAATCATTGACGATTAAATTAGCATTTTTCCATATGTAATATGACTCCCAAAAATCTAAATCATGAATGGACGAACACTCGTGAATAACCTTGGCGGAAGAAAAAATAAAATTATGGCCACAAGACCAACAATGTTGAGCAATAGAGGAGCGTTTGAGATCCTGTTTTTTGACGTAGTTTTCGTGTTCTTTTATCCGGAATTTGAGGGATCGTCGAGTCTGCCCAATATAGGCCAATTTGCACTGGCAGGAAACACTATAAATGCCCCATTTGTCAAGGTTCTGAACAGGGTGTTTAAGCTGTGAAAATTTTAATTTATGAACAGGAGAAAAAGTGACGGAAAAATGAAACTTTTTTAAGATTTTGGCAATTTGTAGACTGATTTTAGGAAAAAAGGGTAAGACAACGGAACTCGAATAGTTCACAGGAGCAAGTGTTTGATTTTTGTTAGCTGAACTACATAGCTTCTTATAAATGGTATCAATAATATCTGATGTGAATCCCCGATCAACCGCAATACCTCGTAGGTAATTCAGTTCTGATGAAAGTAAATAGGAATTTGAACAAATGGCTAAAGCACGGTAAATAAAAGATCTAAAAGCAGCCAATTTTTGTTTAGGAGGGTGAACGGATAACTTGTGGGGGGGAAGAGAAACAGCAAAGGGTTTACGGAAAACAGTAGTTGTAAACATATTGTTATGACGAGTGATGGACACATCAAGAAAAGAAAGATGATTTCCAGATTCCAATTCAACAGTAAATTGAATATGTGGGTCAATAGTATTTAGGATGGATAAAAGGTTATCAAGGTCACTGACAGACGAGTCCAAAAGCACAAAAATGTCGTCAACGTACCTGACGTAAAAATCAAATTGTATAATTTTAAATAATTTAATTTCGAAATAGTGCATGTACAAATCACTTAGAATTGGACTCAAAGGGTTGCCCATAGCAAGACCTTCAGTCATACGGAAAAAATGACATGAAGGTCTTGCTATGGGCAACCCTTTGAGTCCAATTCTAAGTGATTTGTACATGCACTATTTCGAAATTAAATTATTTAAAATTATACAATTTGATTTTTACGTCAGGTACGTTGACGACATTTTTGTGCTTTTGGACTCGTCTGTCAGTGACCTTGATAACCTTTTATCCATCCTAAATACTATTGACCCACATATTCAATTTACTGTTGAATTGGAATCTGGAAATCATCTTTCTTTTCTTGATGTGTCCATCACTCGTCATAACAATATGTTTACAACTACTGTTTTCCGTAAACCCTTTGCTGTTTCTCTTCCCCCCCACAAGTTATCCGTTCACCCTCCTAAACAAAAATTGGCTGCTTTTAGATCTTTTATTTACCGTGCTTTAGCCATTTGTTCAAATTCCTATTTACTTTCATCAGAACTGAATTACCTACGAGGTATTGCGGTTGATCGGGGATTCACATCAGATATTATTGATACCATTTATAAGAAGCTATGTAGTTCAGCTAACAAAAATCAAACACTTGCTCCTGTGAACTATTCGAGTTCCGTTGTCTTACCCTTTTTTCCTAAAATCAGTCTACAAATTGCCAAAATCTTAAAAAAGTTTCATTTTTCCGTCACTTTTTCTCCTGTTAATAAATTAAAATTTTCACAGCTTAAACACCCTGTTCAGAACCTTGACAAATGGGGCATTTATAGTGTTTCCTGCCAGTGCAAATTGGCCTATATTGGGCAGACTCGACGATCCCTCAAATTCCGGATAAAAGAACACGAAAACTACGTCAAAAAACAGGATCTCAAACACTCCTCTATTGCTCAACATTGTTGGTCTTGTGGCCATAATTTTATTTTTTCTTCCGCCAAGGTTATTCACGAGTGTTCGTCCATTCATGATTTAGATTTTTGGGAGTCATATTACATATGGAAAAATGCTAATTTAATCGTCAATGATTTGTCTAGCACTCCCCCTTTTCCTAATGTTTGGAAGTCTGTTATTTGATTTATTTTTTGTCTGTGACGTTTTCTCCTGAGTGCAACTGTCCTCTGTAGTTCTGACGTAACCTTGACGTCATCGTTTCCGGTACTGCTCTCATATCTTTTACAACTCGTCTCTCATTCCAATGTTCGCCTCGACTGTGTTTTAGTCGGGTTGAACCTGTCTTCGTTTTTAATTGCACTGATGATGGCATTTGTATTTTAGAGTGCCGAAACAGCTGTTTGCTGGTTTTTTAACCTTTTTTCATTTTGAATTTGTACTTTATATACGTTGTTATATTTTATTCACTATGCAGTACAAAGTTTTCGACTACTTTTTTAGGTATTAATCAATGTTTTTCTCTTTTTTCTCAATATTATCATTCGCCTTTTTACACCGATGTTGACGCCTTCGGCGGCTGCTTAAACAAATTTCGTGGCGGTATCAATCAATCTATATCTATGTATATCATTAGTAGTTTGAATAAAATATTTTATAGATCTATCTCCAGTTCCGTCGTTTGGAATATTTTTAATAAAGGAGGGGGAGACACAAACAACATACTCTTCATGCAAATTTTGTCGAAAAATAGCAAAAAGCACTTCCACTTTTATGTGAAAGCATTGTTTTTTCAAAGTCATGGTGTGTGTGGGGGGGGGGGGCACTGACACCCCGTTGAAATTGTTACAATTTTTTTAATTTGTTTTTCGTACGTACATTTGAAAGCACATTTGCATATTTTATTATATTTTTAAAGTGAAAAGTATCACTGCAAACCGTGAACTGAATTATGCAAATGTTCTGTCCTTATAAGTTAAGGAAACAAGATGTTTTTTTGGCTTTAGAAGGTTATGCCGTTAATTTGGTTAGCAACAACGATCGTAGATATGAAATTCATGTATGTTATAATATCTTCAATAAAAGATTTGCTTTTAAATAAGTGTCTTCTGATCTCAACAGACGGAAATTGTTATTTTCATGGTGGATGTAAGTTATAAACGCTATTAGCGGTAATATATTCTACATTGGTTATGGGGCCTTTAAAACCCTGATAAATAACTATAGACTTTTCGTCATATTGTTGGACTTGATATATCGGAAAAGAATGGAGAACAGCCTAGAAGAAAATTACAGTAGTATCAACTTTCCAAAGCTGAATGCGTTCAACTATAGTTCATGGAAATGTGATGTAAAAGTTGTTCTAATTGACAGAGGATGTTGGGAATTCATCGTCGGGGAACCAAAACAACCAGCAGAAACATCCCCGGAAGCATTGATAAGAAATTTCGAACAGAGGAAAGCCAGAGCTTACACAACAATTTACACAAGTGTTGAACGGCAATATTTAAAATTGATTCAGTGTACCGAAGATGGAAAAGAAGCTTGGACTATTTTAAAGGAAAACTTCGAGCCTTGTTCCCGCGCTCGTATAGCAACTTTAATCGATGAATTTTATGAACTGAGATATTATCCAGATGAAGAAACAGTTGGAATCTTCTGCCAAAGAGTAAAGGAAAAGCAACTTCAAATCAAAGATGCTGGATTTGAAATACCTGAACTGTTAGTAACATTTCAGTTAATTAGAAGACTACCTAAAGAGTTTGAAAACCTTGTTCAAATATTATATCGCCTGGATGATAATGAATTCATTTACAACAATGTGGAAAAGCAGTTAATAAGCGAATCGGGGAGAATTCAGTTAAAGATGAAAGACGAGGGATATCTACCCGTAGATAACGCACACATTTCCAAATTGGAAGACTGTTCGAACTTGAATACAACCCCTAAATGGAAGATAAGTCAGTTCTCGAGCGTTAACAGTGGAAGCAAGCTGAGGCTAACATCGCATGAAAGACGAAATCTTCTGGGGCCGTGCACATTTTGTGGAAAGAACAATCATTTATCTAAAAACTGTTATTTCAAGAACAGAAGAAAACCGGATGTCAAAAGTAAATCGTCTCAACCAGACAGCCGCATTTTTTACACGGAACATATGGAAGTGCAGAAATCGTCAGTCTCAAGTAATGAAGATACGATAGAACTCGGGGAATTTTTGATAGACAGTGCAGCAACAGGAAATTTTTGCAACAACAAAGAATGGTTTGAATTCATTTATCCTGTATCTAAACGTGAAGTTTTAATTGGGGATAAAAATTGCACTAGTGAAATAAAGGGCATAGGTGATATAGTGTTTTATGTAAAAGATAATGGAAATTTTGTGAAATTAATTCTTAAAAATGTTTATTATACACCCAATATGCGTAGGAATTTAATTGGAGGTGCAAATATTGATTTAAGAGGGTACAAAATAATTTGGTGTAATAATAAAATGAGAATTTTTACTAAAGATGATGAATATTTCTTAACAGCTCATAGAGTAGGGAAATTGTATGTAATTTACGGTATACCTAACTATAGGAAATCTGAAATATTTAATGTAAATGCATATAATGTTTCCATTAACATAAATGATCTGCATAAAAGATTTGGTCATGTTAATGCTAATTTACTAAAAAATAGGAGTGTTAACAATAGTGTCAAAGGTATTGAAAACGTAACGGGAAATTTCGATTCTTGTGTGACTTGTAAAATTGCTAAATCTACTAGAGTTTCTTTAAACAGAAATTATGGAACATTAACTAATAATGTGTTGGATAAATGTTATATGGATTTGTGGGGTCCCGCTCCAGTTCGTTCGCTGGGAGGTAGTTTGTATTTTTTATCGATAATAGACGACTATTCTAGAAAAGTAGATGTATTTACGATAAAAAACAAAAGTGAAGTATTTGATTGTTTGAAATCCTATCTAGCCAGATCTGAACGTACATTAAATTGTAAATTAAAATCAGTTAGAACTGATAATGGCTTAGAGTTTTGCCATAAGCAATTCGAAAAATTTCTAAATGAACGTGGGATAAAAATTGAACGATCTTCTGTTTATACACCTCAACAAGTAGGCGTAGCAGAAAGATTTAACCGTACAGCTTTAGATGGAGTTAGAGCATTATTGCATGAAAGTGTATTGCAAGAAAGGTTTTGGGCTGAAGCCCTGCATACTTTCGTTCACATTTACAATCGTTGTGAGCATAAACTTACAAAAGGTAAAACACCAATTGAAATTTGGAGTGGTCATAAACCTTCAGTACAACATTTCAGATTATTTGTATCGCTAGCATATGTACATATTCCTAAAGTTAAAAGGCATAAATTAAACGACAGAGCTAAAATTGGCATACTTGTCGGATATGCAACAAATAGAAAAGGGTATAGAATTTGGTTACCGAAAGAAAAAACTATAGAAGAAACTATTCATGTTAGTATAGACGAGCGTAAAAACGGAGTAGAAAGTCTTTTCGGTGAAGGTCGTAAAAATGAGTACGCAAACTTTAAAATTGGTACGCTAAATTGGCCGATTGAAGAGGAACATGAAATTATTGAGGAACAAAAATCTGACGCTGATAGAAAACTAAAACCTTTAAACCTTTCTGAGTGGGAAAGAAAAGAACGACCGCGAAAAAAGAGCAATAGAGTTGACGTCTATTACTATCCACCTGAGGGAAAACCCAGGTTAAGATCTTTAAAAAAAGTAAAAGAATATTGTGAGGAGCAACAAATCGAATTTAAACCTGATGCATTTTTGTTTAAGCCGAAAAATGATCAAACACCGGAGTCAAAAAATGAAAATAGTGACTAGTCTAATTCGGAGAACGAAAATAATTTTACTTGTGACGAAACAGATTTCGCTTTATTTCAGGATGAAGTAAATAACGTAGAATTACCTAGAACCTTCCAGGAAAGTCAAAATGTTCCAGAAAAACTTGAATGGGATCGAGCGATGAATGAAGAATTAAAAATATTCAAAGAAAGAAAAGTATTTACTTTAGTTGAACTCCCCAAAAATTCTAGAATCATAGGAAACCGTTGGGTATATAGCATAAAAAGGGATGATAAGAATAAAATTAAAAAATTCCGTGCAAGATTAGTGGCTCTTGGTTGGAAACAGCGGGCAAACATCGATTACAATTTGGTGTTCTCGCCAGTCATTTGTTTTTCAATTGTTCGATTGTTTTTCATTTTATTTGTATCCGTGCTATGTTGGTCTCATGTACATTTAGACATAAAATCTGCCTATTTGTATGGAAGTCTAAATGAGAAGGTATACATGACCCAACCTGTTGGACATGAAGTTAAAGGTGAAGAACATAAGGTTTGGTTGCTTAATAAAGCACTGTATGGGCTTCATCAAAGCGGAAGACAATGGAATTTGGAGTTAGACTCTAATTTACTCAAACTTGGATTTGAAAAAATGAAATGGTGTAATTGTACTTATAAACTTAAAGATGAAATAGTTTTGTTGGTTTACGTAGATGATTTAATATTATTTGGAAAAAGTAAAAGTAAAATTGATGAAATTATAGCATTACTAAAAAGTAAGTTTGACGTTGTAAATTTGGGGGAAATTAAATTTTTACTGGGTGTAAATTTTGAAAAGATTGGCAATAAAATTTATTTGCATCAAGAAACTTATATAAATAAACTAATGGAAAAATTTAAAGATTTGCCAAGAAATCATGTTAATTTACCTTTCAAAAACAGTGTTGAATTACCTCAAAGGGTTAACGAGAAAGAAATTGTGGAAAATGATGTAATGAAAAAATACCCGTATAGAACTTTGATTGGGTGTTTATCATTTCTAGCTGCGAGAAGCAGACCCGATATTTCTTTTGCAGTAAATGTCATGTCTCAATTTTGCAATGGATATTTATTTAAACATTGGACTGTTACTGTAGATATCATGAATTATGTGTTTAATACTAAAAGTTTAAAAATTAATTTGTCGAATGTTAACAATTCTAGTTTAATTGCGTATTCTGATGCAAACTGGGGTTATAAGTTAACGAATAGGTATTCTACAAGTGGGCATATTGTTTATTTTGCCGGTATTCCATTTAACTGGAAATCGAATAAACAGAAATCAATCGCTCTTAGTTCAATGGAATCTGAATTTGTATCTCTAACAGAAAGTGTTAAAGAACTTGTATGGTTTTCGAGAGTATTAAAAGAAATTAATGTCGTTAAAAACTCGAATATTCCTATACAATTTTGTGATAATCAATCTGCTATATATTTTTCTAAAAATTCACCAGAAAATGTTAAAACTAAGCATATAGATATAAAATATCAATTCATAAGAGATCTGATCAAAGAAAATTTATTTTGTTTAAGATATATCAGTAGTAAAAATAATTCAGCAGATTTCTTAACAAAACCTTTATCAAAGGAAAAACTTCAGTATATTGTAAATATTATTTTTGAACTAAGAAAGAATGAATGTACGCCCGATGGGGCCGATTGTTAGAATTTTTTTAATTTGTTTTTCGTACGTACATTTGAAAGCACATTTGCATATTTTATTATATTTTTAAAGTGAAAAGTATCACTGCAAACCGTGAACTGAATTATGCAAATGTTCTGTCCTTATAAGTTAAGGAAACAAGATGTTTTTTTGGCTTTAGAAGGTTATGCCGTTAATTTGGTTAGCAACAACGATCGTAGATATGAAATTCATGTATGTTATAATATCTTCAATAAAAGATTTGCTTTTAAATAAGTGTCTTCTGATCTCAACAGACGGAAATTGTTATTTTCATGGTGGATGTAAGTTATTAACGCTATTAGCGGTAATATATTCTACAGAAATTCCTTAAATGACGGGCATGCCTCTTTCTTGCTGTCCGTCTGCTATATCGAACTCTATATTTGTCTATCTATCAATCTATACGATCTGCGCATGTCTACCTCCTGACAGTACAATCTTTTTTTATTTATATAAGTATTAATTCGAAAACAAAAACATTTTTTGTCCACTCAACTTCTATCTATATCTGTATCTACCTAACCTAACCGCCAATTCGTAACAGAAACGAAGATCATGCAAAAAATCGCGGGCTTTATTTATTTAATCAAAGTAGCCCTCAAAAATAAAGACACTATGTTCCCCGTAGTGTTCAAAAAGTAGCTCTTGCAAAAAAAAAAAAAAAGGTGAAGAGAAGGCAAACGATTTCAGTTGGATCACGTGATGAGGTAAGCTCGGAATCAGCCGACAAGCGAACAGCTCGTGTTGTGTTCTGCCATTAAAAAAATTGCAAAAAAAAAACTATTGCGTATTTTTCAAAACTTTTTTCTTCTGAAGGGGGCGGAATGTTTTTACTATTACCGACTAAAATTTTAGAATTGAGGGTTCAATATTTGTCGCAGGATGGGTTTCGAAATAAATTAAACCCAGAAAAAAATGTAAAATAAAGTTTTTTTCAAAAATCTATAAAAAATACAAAAATTGTTCTACCTTAAATTTTTTCATTCATCATATTTAAAATTAAATTTCCTAAACAATAGTGTAAAAAATATCCGTCTGGCGCGATTGGTTCGGGATCTGTGAGGTCAAAAGTACTAAAAAGTGCTAAAAATAACATAAAACATTAAATAACTTTTTTCTAATTAAAATATCAAAAATCGAAGCCCGAGGTGCACATTTTCAGCAAAAACTGCACCTGTGTACCAAATTTCATCTTTCTAGGCCTTACCGTTTTCCCAGGATGCGCGCCACAAACACACACACACACACAAACATCTTGTTTTATTATATGTATAGATATAGATAGAAGATGTTATGTAACAAAAAAAAATCATGCAATAATATTACTATTTTCCTGTCAAATAATAATTTCCCCTATTTGTTAACATACTTTGCTTTAAAAAAAATCTTACAGATTTTTTCGAATTGTATCTAACTGTATTCAACACGGATCAAAAATTTCTAAACCAATAAATAAACTGTTTTGCTGACATAGTAAGCAACGAAATGGGTAGTTTTAAAGCATCCTTTTTAGCAAAGACACTTTCAAAATGTTTGAAATATTATTTCGAGTTAGTTCATAAAGGTAAATTTAATTCAAAATTAATAAAAACATAAACGTAATGGGGTCGTTCCCAAAATTTTAAAAGTATTTCTTCTGAAAGAGCATGCTTAAAAATATACGATCTGACCATTTTTTAAATAATTTGTACAAGTTTAATATTTTTAAAAAGTTACTTAAATCGGTGCGTTTTTATTGTTTACGTTTCTGTCGTGTGACATCACAAATGATAAAACGCCATTTAGTGTTGCCATTCATGGAGAAAAATATTTAACTCTCATCTTTACTCACGTGGCAACGATATGGTTGATAGCAAGCGTAGAGCGCAAATTCGTTTTTTGATTATCATAACGTGGAAATGTGGTAGAAAGATGCGCCAATTTGCATCATTTGTGACGTCATAAAGACCACGCCTTGTTTCCAAAATCGGACATTTAAAAAAATTAATTGAAAAATAACTGTTGGGAAAATGAAAGTATTTTCTGGGTCCATGTTATTTTTTTACTCATGCTATCAATTTCAGTGCCTAAAAGTAGTACTTTTGACTGAAGGAAACTACCTCATTATGGAATCAAAAGTATCTTCTTCAAAATTCTCTTTCAAATATTTCTGGGGATTAATTTAATTTATTTAAGTTTTTTTTTTCTTTTTTTCTTCTCTTTTAAATGGTCATTTTTAAGCATTTCCGGAAAAAGAAAAAAAACACTCAAAGTTTGTGAGTTAGATTATCAACATGACCCAAACGTTGAAAAAATAGCTTCGAATACAAGCAATTTCTATCAGGTAAAACCATGCAGCCTCTTCAAAGAACACAGTAGTATCTTGAATCATCCAATATAATGGAGTTGTTTCCTTAAGTCAGAAGTACTACTTTTAGTCAAAAATTGTTATAATAAGCAAAAAAAAAAAGAAAAAAAATAACATGGAACCAGAAAATACTTTAATTTTCCCAACAGTTACTTTTTAATTATTTTTTTTTTAATGTCCGATTTTTCAAACAAGGCGTGGTCTTGATGACGTCACAAATGATGCAGTTTGGCGCATCTTTCTACTGCGTTTCCACGTTATGATAATCAAGAAGCGAATTAAAATTGTGCTCTACGTTTGCTATCAACCATATCGTTGCCAATACACGTGAGTAAAGATGCAAATTAAATATTTTGCTCTGTGAATGGCAACACTGAATGGCATTTCATCATTTGTGATGTCATCGGCAGAAGCGTAAATAATAAAAGCGCACTGATTTAAGTATTTTTTTAAAAATATTAAACCTAAACTATTTAAAAAACGGTCAGATCCTATGTTTTTAAGCATGCTATTTCAGAAAAATACTTCTAAAATTCTGGAAATGACCCCATTACTTAAACATCATAATGACACTTGAATTAGTGTTGCTACATTATAAAGTTAAAGGTTAGTCGATGTGTGTAGATTATTTTTGGGCGACTACATCAAGCACATGAAAAAAGTTATATTTATATAATTAAAATTATTTATCTTTACATGCATCTTATCTTAAAAAACTCTTGATAATTAATAGCAACAACAACTACAACAAATTTTCATGGTATTGCTTGTTTTTCTTAGCCGAGACCTAGCGCCGATTTACGCATGCGTCAGGTCTGCGCTGATTTTATCCAAATATGTAGGGAAACCGGAAACACGTAAGTAAAGTACATATGCAAAGTAACGTGCTTAGCAGTTTTCCATTATAGCGTCAAAAAAGTCAGAGATGAAAAGTGCGAACAGAAAGCGCCCATCATCAACCTATCACCCCTTTTTGAAATGGAATCTGTCCTGGGTGGTAGCCTTTGTTTTCGAGAACGGACAGTAGTACAATTTATTTCTGTGGCTGAATTGTAACTTATAACATTCGAAACAAAAGTTAAAACTCTAAAACAGTAGAAATTCTTTTTTTTAATCGTTTTCCGTAAAATCAGAAATTAGGAACTTGAAAATTGCATTTAAGAGATACCAATAATTAATAATCAGCATAAAGTGTTATAGGTACTTTTTTATGTTATATTCCACTCTGCTTAGCATTCTTCTAAATGTGGAGTTAAATGTCATTTTTGTTAGTACGTATCAATAATATTGATGATGGCTGGAAGTGTCATGTTTAACGAAATAATAAGAATGATTTTTCAATGCTAACAATAAAAATATTACTCCCGATTATGCGCGAGTGGATTATCCGCAGGGACAGATATCATGGACATGTATCAGGAACGTGTATTTTCTTAGCGAAAAGAAAAAAAAACCCACCAATGGCTTTTTTTTTTTTTTTTTTTTTTTGTTTTGTATAAAAATTGTAAATCTAAACTAAGTTATTTTTATTTATTTATTTATTTGCTTATTTATTAACCACTAGCGGTACCCGCACGGCTCTGCCCGAAGTAGAAATTTAAAAAATCATTTGATTCGCGTGTATGTTTACAATTAATGGATGATGAATTTCTCGCCAATTTGCTATGTTCATTTGCTCGCCCATGTTATGGTAGTTTGCTCAGCCACGTTATGATAATTTGTTAGTCCATGTTATGGTAATTTGTTCGTCCACGTTATGATAATTTGCTCGGTAAAATGTTCTTAAAATTTGAGTAGAAAAGTAACAAAATCGAATTTTCGAAAAATCGCTTCGAGATGCTTACCCCTATGCTAAGAAATAATTTTGGGCCAAATTTCATGAAAATTGACCGAACGGTCTAGGCGCTATGTAACAGACATACAGGCATATAGAGCTACAAATATCCAGACATACAGACTTTCAGCTTTATTATTAGTTTAAAGATAAAGATTTCGCTTTCTTCATCATGCATACATTTGTTCTTTATTGATGTTAAGTTCTGTTAAGTACAAATACAAAGCGTTTTTACTGTATGGTACAGTCATAGAAAAAAAAACGAAACACTTTTAATTATTCGGCCATTTTTCATGCTAGAAAGGAAATAAAGATGTCATCCGACTTAGTTTAAAGTCTTCTTTAAAACTACGTAGGTAAAATTTTGATAAGGGACCATATACAAAGCAAAATGAGCACCAACTCTTGATTTTCAAATGGGAACCCCTAATTTTTGCTACATAATTATGTTTAGACCGCAAAATACAGCCAGGATACGAAATTTCACTGCATTCCGTGCAGTAGAACAGGAGTTATTAACGAAAAACGTTTTAGGGACCATCACCACATTGAAAACGCTTCTTTCAAGGTCACGGTTTATCAAGTAACGGAAGGTGAACAATGAAAAGATCGAGATTATCCAGCTCAACTCATGCTTTTTTGAAGTTCTCTTTTCTTCCGTAATCCGATACTTTTTAGCCGATTATGTTGCGGCAAAAAGCAAGTTAAGGTCGTTTTTTTTTTTTTTTTAAAGTTAAAATATTTACTGATTTTTGTTTATCTGGATTAACCCAAGAAAGATGTATGGGGTTTGGCTCGTCTATCGTATAGATCGTTGTTTAGTAAATCGAACAATGAAAAATTAAAAGTAATGGAACTTTTTGCCTTTTCTAATATGAACCTATTGGATTGCTTATATTAAGCAAATTAGCCTCATAGAAATGTAAATATCCAACCTTATACCTAGAAAGATGATGTGAATATGTTTGATAAATGTATTGCGTCTATGTTGCAGGTTTATTTTGGAATGAATAGAAAGTCTTTTGATGTAAAATGGAATTGCGCGTTTCTAATTTCGCAGAACATCGGCAGACGTTTGAGCCATCGCACACAAAAATATAAAAAATATACCGCACAACGTGGGAAGACGCAGCATTAAATAGATTGGAGACTCGAGCGAAGCAAGGTCCATTTATTCCGTGAAAACTTGCTCTAAATACATAAAATGAACGAAGTATCAATCTAAAAAATAAAGCAGAAGCAGGAGAATATAAATACCCGTTAATGAGCAAACCCTTTATACTCGAATTTTATTTGGGAAAAATTTGGTTATTTGAATTAACCCAGTGGACAAACACAGTAATTGTTCTAGAGGCTTTTTTGTAATCAAAAAAAGAGAATTTGTTTCAAATCCTAATTTATGCGAAAGATCATAATGCGTGGTATTATTAAAAAGACATTACACAATCGGCGGTTTTAGTTAAACATGTAACATCTCTTAAAACCAATTTAGGAAAGTAATTTCCCAATGCTGTTTCTAGCAACGAGATTCGAGATGGTTCAACCCGTAATTAAAAAAAAAAAAAGTCATTTTAATTTTAACCAAAGTGAACCGAAATCTGACTTCTTGTCATTTCTCCAATTTTGTAACATTACAAACAAAACTTAGCTTTATTTGATATTGTTTCGCGCACTATATACTTGCACACTAGCATTGTCTACAGCATCAGGCTGGCGCACCTATAGCAATACTATAGACAGCATACCCGACGGGCGGGTTGAACTATCCAGAGGCTACGATTTCGTCCTCGCTGCATATTTCGCAGACTGGAATCGGATCTAAGCGTGTGGGATGCGGAAGTCATCTTATTGAAGCTGAGAGTGCGAATAAACTGGTAGGCAAAATAAATTTATCTGCTGTATGTTTACGGCATCTCACTGGTGAGGTAAATTTTCTTCATCCACCAGTTTTTAGGCACTCTCGGCTTCAATGACATGACACCTGCTTCATTGTTCGGTTAAATCTAGTTCAGGGCTGTTGTGTTCAATATTAGGACTCACAGCAGCCATGGAATGGGAAAACCAAATCGCAGTGAAGGCGCGGGCCGCATTCAGATCGCGACGTTGGTCCATGTGGCCCGTTGTATGTTCAAAGAATAAGAACAGGAAGAAGAATTAGTTCCAGTGTCACAAAGTTGGAGCCGAATATTTAGATATTGGATTCTGAAAAAGATACATTTAATAAAATAGGCACCCATTAGTTGATAAAAATATTTTTTTTCACTTTCTTTCTTTGACGATATTTTTCCATGTTGTTCAAAAGAGAAGAAAATATTTTGAAATTTTATCATTGTCTTGCGAGAATTATTTTAATGCGAAATGCACGCCAATGACCGAGAAAGTAAATAGAAAAATAGTATTTAAATTATAATTAAGAATAGACAAAAACTCAACTTAATCTAACGCGCAAATTAATGTTTTGTTAAATCTTTGACGAAGTCAAAAAAAAAAAAAAAAATTCACAATTAGCCATAACTACTACTTTTGTGCAGAATACAGCTCAAAGCACGCGGCCCACTAATGCGATTGAGATTTCCTCTCCTAGATCCTAACACATTGAAAATTATTCAAACTCTATACAAAAAAAATTAATTCCTAAAAACCAGTAAACTTATCTAAGAGCAATTATTACTTTTTGACCCATTTGGATACTGTTAAAGGAGAAACTTCACACTGTCGGCTATTTTTCGAGTACTTTTTCCCGAATTAAACAAGGCAATAGTTTTTCATTTTAGCAAATTATCACCGGGAAGAGCCACTAATTCTACACACTATTGCAACATGACTGGCAAGACACTGGGGTTTTGTTGTATGTTTCTGTGAAAAAGTTGTGCATGTTAATTTTTTTGAGCAATCACGATTGCTTATTGCTTTTATTTGACTGTTTTAATGTGATATCATTTTATTTTCCCACCAGCACCCTCCGCAGCACCATCGTCGGCCGGCCGCCTCACGATGCTGCTCCTCTGGCAAAAACCGTCTCCAGGTCGCGTCAATATCCTACACACGCACATACATGCGCTCCTACACACACACATACACGCACTGATACACACACACATACACGCACTCCTACACACACACATACACGCACTCCTACACAGACACATACACGCACTCCTACACACACACATACACACACTCATGCCTGCACAGACACAAACACTCATGCCTACATACACACACACACGAACGCCTACACACAAGCGCGTACTCACACATACGAACGCCTACACGCACACGCGCGTACACACACACACACGAACGCCTACACGCACGCACATGCATACATACACACACACGCACCCACACGCATACGCTTACACAAACACACACACACACATGAAAGCCTACAATTACGCGCGTACACACACATACGAACGCCTACACGCACACGCGTGTACACACACATACACGAACATCTACACGCACCCGCGCGTACACACACATACACGAACGCCTACACGCACACGCGCGTACACAAACACACACGCGCATACATACACATACACGGCTCGTGATTGCGAAAAACAATATTTGAAATCAAGATGCCAAAAATTCAAATTAATATATATATATATATATATATATATATATATATATATATATATATATATATATATATATATATATATATATATATATATATATATATATATATATATATATTATTTGAGTTATTGTTTTACAAAAGGCAATGGCTAAACGCAGAAAAAAAAAATAAAAATAAATAAATTAAAAAAAAAAAAAAACAGAAGTATTTAAAGTATAGCTTTTGATTTAAAAAGTTCTATAAAATATTCTTTTATTAGACAATGAAGTAGTGTTTCGCATTATTTACACATTGACGTCTGAACGATATCTACAAAAAACTGACGGTTGCAATATTGTGTTGTTCTTCTGCAGAGACAGCGAATAAATTTATGCATTTAAAAAATTCATAGGCGTAACTCTAATGTAGAAAAACCACGTTATAATTGGTTTGCTTAGTTTCTTGAACAATTTTTTTCTTTTTTTACGAAGAAACCAACTTTCATAATTTCTGTTTTAAAAAAGTATACGGTCCCCTAAAGTAGGAAAAAAGGAATTTTTAGGCATAGCGCAAAAACTACTGAATATTTTGAGCTCAAATTTTGGATTCCCTCATAAAAGCTCTCCTAGATTGTTTTTCTGTTAAAATTTAATATGGTTTCAGATCATATTTTTTTCAAAAAATATTAAAATAATTCATAAAAAAACTAAAATTACATTTTGGGCGTTATAAATGATGTTTTTATTATTGGGTCAATTCATATTTTGATACAAAAAAACAATCTTTGCCGTACCTAATCTAGTTTTTGTGTTATGAGTAAAAATATCAAAATACGTTTTAACATTACGAGAGGAATTTTTCAAAACTCGATTCTGAAGTAACGGCTGGATCGAATTAAACAAAACTTTGTACACAAAGTTAAAAAAAGATGCTGATTAGAAATATGTGATAAAAAAAGGGGGTTCTCATTGAAAAATTTGAAGTTGATGCTCGTTTTAATATGAAGACGACCCCTTAACAACAATTTTTTACCATAATTATGTAGAACTTTTTATTCCTGAAATAATGACACCTTGCACGTGTCTCTAGTATCTATAGTCTTTGAATACGATCGAGTGTTTCGTTTTTTTTTTTCTATGACTGTACATATTTTCACTGTTTGTAGAAATTATTATGCATCAATACAGCCAAGCTTTTGTGTAACAACAATTTCCGCGACTTTTATCATCCGCGGCACTTGCGCCACTCAATTCCGCGGATAATCAAGAGTTTACTGTACTTCATTTATACTGACATGTTGTTTACTTTTCCCGTGACATAAGTAGAATTCCCCCTCCTTCTTACTTTAAAAACAAAATAGGAAATTAGAAACCGAACGTGGTACAAAATTAAGAGAGCGTCAAACGCAAAAGTTTACGAAAGACAGAAAGACAAATATTTACTGCTGCTAATACTGTTTCATAAATTGCATTAACGGAACAAGCGTGGTTTTTCCTGACAATAAACCTAATCGAATCTTTGTCCACGCGTGAAGAAGTATTTTTTAACAAATCCGTGTTTTGAAGCGGTTGAGTAAACAGAAACAATTCTTTTCGTTCTTACCGCTTTTAATCTGCTAAACTTGGTTTATTCTTTTGTTAGTTTGACGTAATTGAAATAGAAAATCTCGTAAAATACATGGAAGTTGGGAAGAATACAGATAGTTTACCATTTTGATAACTGACCTTGTTTTTCATTTTTCTGATTTGTATGGGTGTGTTTTTAAGAAAGAGGTTTAAGTTTAGGATGCAATGTGATAAATTAGTTACAGCTGATGTTTAACTGGCTGGGTTTAGCTATTAGTTTTAGCTGTCAGTTTGTTGGTGTTATCAGCAATGAGAGAACATCTACAAGCAAGTTGTTCAGTGTTCTGCTTTGTGAAACAATGCTTTTGGAGCTTTCTTGGTACAACCAAGTAAACTGGTAAACGCCAAGCTACTACTTAAAACCTACTTAAGTTTTTTCTTCAGGTTCCAGAAACATGACTGGCTATACGCGGACATATTTCTACATTACTTAGAAAGCTTTACGGTTGATTTCAGGATGGTTACTGACTTTTATCGAAAACATTCCTGTTTTGTACTTCCTTTTACAAAAAGGGAAGTAATGTATTAGCGAAAAATTTTCACTCAAAAATCTGCTTTAATTTCCATTTTTCTCACCCCCGAATGAATGTTGAGTTTTTTTCGACCCAACCACACGTGGCCTAGGAACGTACAGACGCCCGAAATATCCATTTTTCAAAGGTAGTAGTTTATAGGAGGCCCCGACTTCAAAAGGTTATTAAAAATTAAGAGATCGCATATAGTTAGTTAGGTATTTAAAATAATTCATCGTATGGTAATTAAAATCAGTATTTATTTTATAATTGGGTGATTAGTTTCATTGATTTTTGTACTGGAATTGTAAAATAAATTTCATTTCTAGGTGTGGGTAGGAAATAGTATGTAAGTGTAATCGGTTATTTTTTGCTTTTTAGTTCCTTCGTGTTTTTTGAAGGCGGTTTTTCTTTTTATTTAAAAGTAATTTATTTTTTGCTTTTCAGTGGTGTAAATAAAAAATTAGTTCGTTGGATAGAATATGTGGTACATGACGCTGAGGCCTTTCTTACGCGCAAGTCGAGTACGAAAACGTCGAACACATGAGTCTGAAAACAACTAAGATGAGCACGATAGAGAAAGAAATAGATCACAGCATCTCAGAGACTTCCGATGACTGTGAAGAAAGGCTTTTTCAAATGTGCAACTAGGTACAAAAAATGTTGTGTTCATAATTAGTTCGACTTTATCAAAGTTTGCTTTCCGAAAGCAAATGCACAAGTCACTAAAAAAACAACAGAAATTACTTTGAGTTAAAAATTGTAAAGTTGTAAATTATATTTCACAGCAATACGTATCACACAACCCTCGATATAGCTGTCATAGATTTAGGAAAATAGAACTTTGCAAAAGGACGAGTATACGTAGCTCTCAGCATAGTCAAGACTTGAAGTAATCGCTCGATCTAATTTAGAACCCTTTACACTTTTAGCTAAACCTCACGATGAACGAGCATTAGCAGAAATGCAACTATTGATAGATCTCATTTCTAATGAAAGATATAGACTGGAGTCAGTATTTCGTTAGAACCATTTAAATGTTTACGGTGTCCCAAGCTGCAAATAAACTGTAAATTGCAAGTCGTAAAATTTTTAATTATAAATTGTAACATGGTAAATTGTGAAATTGTAATTTATGTTCCACAAAAATGTTCAAGTTTACGTGTCGTGTAATTCGTGATAAAAGTCGCATGGTTCTTCAAATGCCCTCATTATAGATGAAGGTAAAAAATTCCATTGGAATGAATTTTACGTTTGCTGCAGAGAATCCTTGATTCAAAATGTTCATTATGATTACTCTTAATAATAATGTTTTTTAATACTTTCTTTAACTATGGGTAAAGAAAACACATACCTTTGTTTTATGGCATTTTTTAACAATGGGTTTTATATTTAATCGTTCGTGAGGGAAATTACATGAAATTTATTGTTTTGTACCCATAACATTTCTCTCTAAACAACAAATAGGGTAAATCAAAGATTTGTAACCTTAGAGTAAAGTTAGACCACCCCCTATCCATTAACAAAAAAAAACATAAAACCCGGTTCACTGAGACGATGTACAAAGTTAATGAAGTACAAATCGCTTTAAATCTGAGTATAATATTTGAAGAGTTCCCTCAATTTCATCAAACCCGAACTTGATTACCATTAGACCACCGAGGAACTATACCGTTTCAAACATTTAAAAAAAAAAAAAAAAAAAATCCAGATCGGTACAGGCAGGGGCGTGAGCAGAAATATTGGGGCCAGTCACAAATGACTTTTCCGGGCCCCTCTCCATATTGTTTTTACCCCTATAGTTCACCCCAATTTTTAAAAATATTGGGCTTCCTTCATTCTCAGGCCCAGGTCAACAGGTGTTCTTTCTCAACACCCCCTGTGCTCGCCCCTGGGTACAGGCGTTTTCGAGTATTTATAGAACATTGTACAAAGAAAAAACAAATCTGACGAGTTCAGAACCTCCTCCTTTCTTTGAAGCCTGCTAATTAGAATAACCCTAATTTCAAATTAAACTGGCAGCATTGTGAAATAGTAAATCTAGAATACTGGTCAAACTTGAGAAATCAGACACCAGTTACAAAATATTATTAAAGAATTTAAGTTAAATCATCGGGGGTGTTCTGTACTCAATTCCCCTTGGATTGAACACTAAATATGTTTGAAAACTGAATTATCAAAAAAAAAAAAACATTTTAGTGAATAAATTAAGTTATTTTAGTTAAAAATAGTATTAAGGTAATTGGTTCAGCTATTAAAGTAGCAAAATATGTTTAATATACTGCTTTGCTACATAGTAAAACATTGGTAACACCTATAAGTAAAAAGCAACAGGCGGCGAAAATTAATCCTTATATATTATTTCTGTAGCCTGTTTTTGGTTTCTACGCCAAATTTCCCTCAATTCTTGATCGATTTCTTTGATTTACGGCTTATTTTATAGCTTATGGTGCTGGCTACTGACGAAAAATAGACCCAAGGTCTGAAAATTGTTTCTTTTAGCCGAAAAACCTGTTTTAAAGAACCAGAATAAGGTTTTCGGTCAAACTTATAACTTTAATTTGCGCTATGACCGACAGAGCTGAGTAGCTTGATCGGCAGAGCGTTCTCTTCGTAACCAGGAGATTACGTGTTCGGACCCACGTCCGAACAATCTGCAACAAACAATTAGAGAAATATCGCGCATTACATGAACACTGAATTAAATGAATATCAACTATGAGGGAGTAGAATAAATGAGAAGGAAATGCTCCTTACTGATACGAAAACATTCCGTGATTTTGTGCTAAATTACTTCGAAATTGCACGTGTTTTTTTTTTTTTTTTTTTTTTTGAAGCTTTGGCTCTGGAAAGAAAATTAAAGCATAATGTAAGCGAAAATATAAGTAACAGGTTTAAGATTTCAGACTACAATAGAATTGTTTTTGTTCAGAAAAAAAAATAATAAATCGTATATTGAAATATATATTCTTCTAATGAGTTTTTGACTCTTTGTACAAATAAATAAAATACTACCTCAATTTGAAGGGTAAAATATATATATTTTTTTCTTCTTTTTGCTAAAAAACAAATAGCTTATCACATTTTTACTACATTCGAAAGCATAGTTCAATTTATTTTGTATTTTAACCGTGCTGTTAAATGATGAACACGTGCTGCCATCTAAGTTATAACGGTTCAAGCAGCCTGCGATAACAAATTGTAAAAATTTTCAAAAATAAAAACATTTTTCTTCAATATCTTACCTTATATATTATTCCCCTCTCATTTTAAAATTTATCAGGCTGGCTAACGACGAAAAATAGACTTACGGTCGAAAAACCAAGTTTTCGAAAACGCCCCTTGCTGTTTCAAAACCTTGATACAGCCTGTAGATCTTATGCATTTTTTTAAAGCAAAGTTCTAATGCAGTTTTCCAATTTTTTACGTCGCTTTCGGCAAAAAAAAAAAGACTGTGTGTGTGTGTGTTTATATTTTAATAAAGCTTAAAAGCACTGGACTTAGTTCGGTTAAATTGATAAGTTTTTTTCGGTAGAGCGTTCGGCTATAAACTATCTGAACTTCGGGCAAGCTTGGGCTGTCCGACATAATATCAAATTTGTATTAGTATTACGCATTACATGTACTCATAACATACACACGTAATAAAATAAATGCAGTGGGAATGCTACTTGGTGTTTCGATTCCTTTATGCAGGCTACAGTTATCATTCGGATAAGTTGACTGTCAATCGAAGGGTGTTCTTCCTTTTTTTAAGCTTTGACTCCGTCCAGACCACTAAAAAAAATGTAAGCATAAAAAAGTATTAGATTTACCTCAAGGGAATCCTTTTTGTGCAGAAAACATTTTCTTTGTACGCTGAAATGTAGATGTTTCTAATAGCAGTGTTCGACAGTTTATACAAATGAAAAAAATTCTACGCCAAATTAAAACTCCGAGTTTCACACAAAAAATACGTTTTGTCTACGTTCGAAAAATTACACTTAAAAAACGGAATCAGTTCAACTGGTTTTGGTTTTGAATTTTAAGTGTTCGATTAAAAGAGAAACATGTGCGTACATTTAAGCCGTAACTGTTAAAGCAACCTTCTATGTGAAATAGTTCAATATTCAAAGATAAAAACACTTATTCTCAATCTAATTTATTACTTCTCTAGAATGTTCGTTTCAATCGCTACGAGAGATCTTCGTCATTCTTTAATCAAATTCCATGCTTTTCGAATAATTTTAAATCGTATCATGCTGGTTAATGACAAAACATAGAAGCATGATCTTATTATTATTATTATTATTTTGGCAAAAAGCTTTTTTGCTGTTTTTTACTACGCATTCCTTCAATGAATAGCTTTCGAAAAGGAAGGCGCAATTGCTAGGTTTGTTGGGGTGTCGGGCTGTTAATCAGAATGGCGCCTATTCGAATCCGTGCCATTAAATATCTCTTTAATATGTCTTTTTTTCCCCGTCAGATGCTCACATGGGCAGGACTGTATTTGCCACAACCTGTTTTTTTTACATGCACAATTATTGCTTTTTCACGAGTCACTACTCAGCCACACTTTTAATAATATTTATGTTTGAATTGAAAATATGTACGACCAAAAGGTGAGCGATGATCAAATTATCACAACGTTGTATTTAACGAGGTTTTGTTACTGATGTCTTTAAGTTACATGTCTTCTCTTCTGCGCTTACTTTTTTTTCGGTTCTTCTTCATAATGTTCTTCCTTTGAAATTCTTAAAGAGCGAAATACCTTATGAAACGATTCGAAGCACAGTGCGGAGTTCCGCACGGGTCGACTAGTCATCCATATACCGCGAGAATTCCCGTTCAAGACGAAGGCAAAACCTTTGCTGAGAAAATACACCGGTCACGGAAACACCACGTGACCTGTGACGTAATCCGCTCGCTGACGTAAGCTGGATGTATCCACAGCGTGTGAAATTCAAAGTTTCTTGGATTTCTCCGGGACCCCTTATCAGATCCAGACCAAATTACAGTGGGACCATCTGGGAAGTATACCCTTCCAAACAAAAAAAGAATTTTTCAAATCGGTCCAGTAGTTTTGAAATAATCCGAAAACACACATAAAAAGCCGCATGACGAAATCATAACCTCCTTTTTTGAAGTCAGTTAATGAAACAAAAAAATAATTTCATTTTTGAGAATTTTATTCATAAATATATATCTAAATGTAATATAACCAATGATGACCCAATAACCAATGATTTTGCTATTAAATGAATAAAAATATTGATTTACTGCAATTTTTAAAGACCTTGTATTAGTAATAATTATTGTCTAAATTTAAAAAGAAAAACTTAAATAAAACATATTCTGGCAAAACGGGTTTTAGATTTAAGCTGTTACTTTTTTCAAATTTTCAGGAACTGTATTTTAGTAGACTTTTCGTAAAACATTTCCAACAAAAGCAATAAATTTCATATCCGCACACTATCATGTGATTTTTAAAAAATCGTTCATCCCTGCAACCAGATTTTTTTGCTTAAGGCAAACTCACATTCAAATATATTGCACGGGAATCTTCAATTTGGACTCTCGAAATGGTATTTCCGATCTTTCAGAAAAAAAAGAGGGTGAGAATGGAATTTCCTTCTTTTTTCCCGCCATCACTAGCCTCAGAGTAATCTTTCGCATCCCAGACTTACATTGAAATCAATTTCCGCAACTCATATGCCCTCAAGGCTATATTTAAACGCAGAAAGTCAAATCGAGTGATGGTTTCCAAATTCATTCTTCTTCATCCTTTCTTGAAATTTCTTACGTTATATTTCTTCAGAGTGAAATTATGAAATATAATGCAGAATAATGCAACTTCGGGTGTTTTAAGGAAGAAAATTTATAGTGTTTTTTTTTTTTTTTTTTTGAGCAATCACGAATTGCGTATTGCTCTTACTTGACCAAAGTTGATGTTGCTCTGATTTTTCAGATTAGAATGACAACGGCTGTTTTTAATATTTATTTAGAGAGCGAAATTTTCGTTGTCATAGTTACAAATCGCCTGCATTTACATAAGTTTTTTCAAGGTTTAACTCAAGTAGATTTTACCTTAAAAAAAGAGCTTTTTATGTAAAGTTATGATTTTTCAGAAAAAACATCGACATAGATGAAATTAAAAAGCGAAACTTCATCTAAATACAAAAATTCCTTTTTCCCATCATTTAAGATTGATGAGAAATAAAAATGCATTGCGGTATAATCTGCAAATATTCTTTGTGATAAGAGTACTGGTGGATATTGGCCGTAAAATCCTAATCTTTATTACCCCATCCTAATTATCATTTCTTTTTTTACGGATATGCCTCGTATTGTCTATTCCATAAAATCACCAGTCATAATATTGCAGGTGTAAATTTCTTGACCATTTCTATTCCATTCCACTTGTAGAAACCCAACGAGTAGGGTCCTGTCACGATTCGTGATTGCAAAAAATTTAATTTAAATTCAAGACGTCAAAAATTCAAACGAATGTTTGTTGTTATTTTAACTTGTTTTCTCTTTTAAATTTAAAAAAAAAACAACGGAATAAAAAACAAAAAAAGGCCTTTTCAATTGTCCGTAAAGTTAAACAAAATATCCGTAAATATGATTAAAGTGAAAAATCAACGAAAATAAAGCACAAATTTTGAGGAAAATTTGCGCTTTATTTACATTGATTTTTCACTTTAATCATATTGTAGCACAAAGGTTACATGACAATTTTTCATTTAACTCGTAAATACGTTTTGAAAAGAAAAAAAAAATAGAAAGATGTGCGAGAAATTAGTTGTTTGCAAAAAGTAATTAACTAAAAAAATAGAATTTGTCCGCAGTAAAAAAATGCCTCGTTATCAATATAAAGATTGCTTTAAATTGCTTAAAATGAAATAAACAAGAACTACGTGTTATACTTTAGCTAATACCTCATATTTCTTCAACATATGTTCATTGCTGAGTTTTAGTGTCTAATCTTATTGTTTAGATTGTAGTACCATAATAGTTTACCTGTATACAAATGCACTCATATCATAATGCGTTCGAATGTTGTATTTTCCGTTTGAAGTTTTCGATGTTTAAAATTTATTAACGTTAGTTGTCCGGATAAATTGAGTGAATTAATAAGAAATCACTACAACTATGACTAATATTTTTTTCCCTCGCGTGTAGATGTTTCAATAATTGTATCAATTGTTTTAAGCTATGGGGAAAAAACATTTGAAGTAATTTAGAATCGAAAAAGATTAATTGATTTCGTAGAGACTGCAAATTTCCTGCACGCATCGAGAACAGGTTTGGAGCACTTTAATTAAAAAAAAAGTGATCCAATTTTGTTAACGTGCACTAAAATGCTTTCCGAAAGTATTATGTTATGAAACAGTGTACCAAAATGTTTTTTAAATCTACTTTGAAAGTGTATCGAATGTGTTCTACTCATTATAGTTCTATAACTCAAAGTCAGACTAACGTAAGTCACTACATTTCAGGAGAGCGAAAAAACAATTTATTTCAATCCCTTTGCATATCTGCACTGCGTGGAAACAAAAATCGCAAGATCCCACGGGATTATCTCAACTCTTTTAAAAGTTGCACTCGAACTCGATTAGCTGTTATAGATATATGAGTATCCTCATATATATAACAGGCAAAGATCGAGTAACGCTTCTAACGTCATCAACAATGAAACTCGTGCCACGGCATGATAATTTGATATTATGTTTTGGTAATGTTTAACATGCAGGGAAAGGCTTGATTGTGACAAGGCTGAACTGGATCCGGTAACTTAGCTGTTTTATTGTGCCATTTCATGGGAATGAAGAAACTAAAAAGGGGTCAACAATCAACGCTATCTACTTTAGTTTAGGGTTAATACACTGGAGTTAGGGTTAAAATTTCAACTATCGAATATGACGGGCGATTTTCTAGTAACTGTAATAAAATTAACGATTTCTTTTAAACTTTTATTTGAATTATTACTTTTCACTTCATTACTGTACAATAAAAAGTTTTTAATTTGATTTTTCGAAGCAGCAAGAAAAAGTTACTCCTCTGAGTTGTAAGAGCGTGACTCTGCTTTTAAAAAATGAACTAAGATGATTTGAATTAAATCATCAATTTCATTTTAAATAAATTAATCGTTACTCGTTATTGTCAACTAAGTATGTTTTCCTACAACGTTATTTAAATTTTACAATCATTTTAGGGAGACCTGTTATTACAACAGGTCACATACATTTGTACATGAAATAAAATTAGTACATTATTTTGAAGCAACATTAGTTTATGGTTAGGCTATATTTGTTAACTAAGCAATTTAAATACTTTTTGAAAATTCGACAATTTTTTCTCTAAGAATTACTCAAAAATTAAAAATATAGCAAAGGCAGATATTTATTTCAAAAACCATCGTCGTTTCCAATTTTATCTGATTAAGAATATCCCTTGGGGAATAAGAATATTTTTGATACTTGTTCTTGAAAATAAAAAACACACTTCTTAATCATATCTTGATTACACCCGGAAGCAAAATATGATATTTTTCCCATCGTATTAAATTTCTGGCGAATCTTGCCTCATGCATAAATTCATAACTACAACTTCAATCACACATGTCCGCCCTCAAAAAAAATAATTACGTCATCAATAATTTAATGTTTGAGAAAATATTGTGTATCTTAATGAGTTTCGCCGTCAGGGGGAACATTTTTCGATATCTTTCTTTCTAATTCACCAAAGAGTTAAGTTTGCATTTAAAATTTAAAAAAGATTTTTCTTTTCATCATTTTCGAAATTATTTTGAAATTATTAATCATTCTCTGACGCACATCAACATGGGAAATTTTCATTTAAAATTCTTGGTTTCAGAAACTCAATATTAGTGTATAGAAAAAACTAGTGGTACCCGCACAGCTTTGCCCGTAATAGAAAAATTAAAAGATCTTTTGGTTCGCCTGTATATTTACAAATGATGTATGGTGAATTTTCCCGCCAATTAGCTTGTACCCATGTTACGGTTCCACGTTATGACAATTTCGTATCTCGCCAATTGGCTTGTGCCCATCTTACGGTTCCACGTTATGATAATTTCGTAATTTACTCGTCCATCTTATGATAATTTTGTTCTTAAAATTGGAATAAAAAAAGAACCACATCGAATTTTCGAAAAATCGCTTCCAGGTGCACATCCTCATGCTCCAAACTAACTTTGTGCCAAATTTTATGAAAATCGGCAGAACGGTCTATGCGCTATGCGCGTCACAGAGATCCTGACAGCCAGACAGAGATCCGGACAGAGAGAGATCCTGACAGACAGAGACTTTCAGCTTTATTATTAGTAAAGATAAAGATAAGGAATTCAAAGTTTTACACGGAAATATTTGTAATGAAATAAAAATAATTGTCTCTCCACAAAAAAAAATGTTTGTCCTAAAGACACGATAGAAGTGAAACTTTTATCTTTTCTTTTATTTAGATTCTGAATTGACACTTTACCCGTAAGTTATCTCTCACGCCACGCTCTTGTTGTTTCTGCACCTGACTTAGACATATTCACAACAAAATTGTATGTTTTAATGCTGAAAATGAACTATAAACAACGAGAAAGCTAAACAATACTCGAAATCTTTTCTTAATTGTTGCCAAAAAAAATGAAAAGTAATAATAAAGTTAGTTTTGTTAATAAAATTTAGCAAACTAACTTCAAGGCTGACCCTAAGCAATGTGGATTACGCTTTTAAACTGATGACTTGATTTGAACCAAATCTTCGAAAACCTGCATTATTTAAAAAGTTTAAAATCGACAAAATCCACAAATACATGCTTCTTTAGGTTCAGCCTTAAAATTAATTTGTTAAGTTTACTAAACATAATAACTTTGTTATTGACGCAGTAAGGCCTATCAAGAATCTTGCGGAATAAAACTCAATGAAACCAACCAACCAACTACGTAATTTTGTTACTACTGTTATTTTTCATTGTTTTTGGCAACAATTAAAACACTGGAGTACATTAATTTGATAATTACTTTTATTATCAAATTAATGTTGGCATCAATTAGCAACCAACTACGCCTATTTCGTCGTGTAAAAAGCTTGTGAATCCGAATTTCAAGCCCTAACGGAAAAAGTTAAAAGCACTTTGCGGCAAATATGCAATAATGGTATGTGAAAATAATGTGGAATTTTAGCGAAAGGCACTAAGTTTCAAAATTCAGTTGAGAAATGATGAAATTAGAATCAAAAGCAAAGCGAGATCAAGGTCTTATTGAGTGTTTATTAGACGAGTCATGGGTCCACACGTACTCAGAAATCATCATGGTGTTACACTGTAAAAAAATTCCGAAACGTTACTGGTTATTTCCGTGGAACGTTTCGTGATTTCAGAGGTTTTCACCTATTTCCCCAAAAAATGAAGTATCTTCGCAAAAAAGTTTCCTGAATTTCTAAAAGATGCAGGAATCAGACCTCGCACTGGTGTGAAAAATATTTTTTGCTACCAGTTTAAATATTGACGGAGCGTGTTTATTAAGTGTATCGGCTTTAGATTGTTTATGACCCGTCCGGATTGACTAAGCTTCCAATGGGAGCAAATAAGTCACTGGATAGCTACAGCTTTGCAAGGCAGAAATTCCAGGCAAGGAATATGCGTGGTTCTTGCTTGCAATTTTCGCGTAGCTTGGCAGTCGTTGCTCTAATATTTCTGGTGCTTTCTTGGTAAACCAGGAAGGTTCTAATCAAATAAATTAAACCTATTTAATCTATTAAGAAGGTTCACGACTGGCTTTAATAGGGGAGATTTCTTAATATTTCAGAAAGGTTACTGACTTTTATCGGAAATCGTTCCTGGTTTTTGCAAGATATGTTACTGGTTGAAATTGGGCACATCAGCTGCCTATTATTTTCCAGGAACGTTTCTGAATCGTTTTTACAGTGTAGAAATATACGTGATTTTTTTTATTGAGACAAAATTTATTTTTTTACTCTCGACGCCCAAAAAGAAACGGAGTTTTAAGTTTGGCGTAATTGTCTATGTTTGTGCTTGTGGCACCATAGCTCCTATGTGAGTCGTTTTTTGCGGGGGGGAGGGGGGAAGAGAAGGCATTTTGGGAAAGGTAATTTGATCGAGAGTGTTCTTATCCAGATCTATTCTTTATAGGACTTTTTCTTCCAGATGTATTTATTACTAGCGGTATCCACACGGCTTTGCCAGTAGTAGAAAATTAAAAGGTAATTTGGTTCGCCTGTATATTTACAAATAATGGATGATGAATTTATCGCCAATATGCTCTGTTCATTTTGTTGTCCATGTTATAGTAATTTGCTCGCCCATGCTTTGGTAATTTACTCGTCCACCTATTGGTAATTTGCTCGGTATTGCTGCAGAGGAATTAAATCCACCAATTTAAAATTAGAATCGAAAAAAAATCGAATTTTCAAAAAATCGCTTTGAGGTGCACAACGTCATTCTACAAGCTAATTTTGTGCCAAATTTCATGAGAATCGGCCGAACGGTCTTGGCGCTATGCGCGTCACAGAGATCCAGACAGAGATTCTGACATCCAGACAAAGATCCAGACTATCGGCTTTATTATTAGTAAAGAAAAACCAAATTTAGCAGTCTTCCCTAATTTTGGTAATGCATTTGCACAATTGAAAGATTGGTACTTATCAAAAGAACAAACCTTTTCGTGTGACGGAATTTGTTTGGAACTTCCAAGCACGGCATGGAGAGGCTGTGGTGGCCTGATCGGTGAGGCATTGGACTGGTAACTGAGGGGTCCTGATTCGACCGTTCGAAGATTCTCCGTATTATTTAATGTTAACTGAGCCACGTTTTACAAGTTCAAAGTTACACTGTAAGAACGATTCAGAAGACCAGTTCCTGGAAAATAATAGGCAGCTTATGTGCCCAATTTCTGCCAGTAACGTATCTAGCAAAAACCAGGAACGTTTTCCGATAAAATTCAGTAACCCTTCCTGAAAAATCCTGAAATCTTCCCATTTAAAGCCAGTCGTGTCTCCGGAACTACAGAGTAATCTTAGGTAGTTATAATATAACAGCTTGGTACAGTCATAGAAAAAAAAAACGAAACATTCGATCGTATTCAAAGACTATTGACACTAGAGACACGTGTGAGGTGTCATTGTTTCAGGAATAAAAAGTTCTACATAATGATGTTAAAAAATCATTGTTAAGGGGTCGTCTTCATATTAAAACGAGCATCTACTTCAATTTTTTCCAATGAGAACCCCCTTTTTTTATCACATATTTGTGATCAGCATTCATTTTTAATTCTGTATACAAAATTTTGTTTAATTTGAACCAGCCGTTACTTCAGAATTGAGTTCTGAAAAATTCCTCTCGTAATGTTAAAACGTATTTTGATATTTTTACTCATAACACAAAAACTAGATTAGGCACAGCAAAGATTGTTTTTTTATATCAAAATATGAATCGACCCAATAATAAAAACGCCCTTTACAACACCTAAAATGCAATTTTAGTTTTTTTTATGAATTATTTAAATATTTTTTGAAAAAAATATGATCTGAAACCATATTAAATTTTACCAGAAAAACAATCTAGAAGAGCTTTTATGCGGGAATCCAAAATTTGAGCTCAAAATATTCAGTAGTTTTTGCACTATGCTTAAAACTTCATTTTTTCTCACTTTAGGGGACCGTATACTATTTTAAAACAGAAATTATGAAAGTTAGTTTCTTCGTAAAAAAAGAAAAAAAAATGTTCAACAAAATAAGCAAACCAGTTATAACGTGGTTTTTTTACATTAGAGTTACGTCTATGAATTTTTTAAATGCATAAATTTATTCGCTGTCTCTGCAGAAAAACAACACAATATTGCAACTGTCAGTTTTTTGTGGATATCATTCAAACGTCAATGTGTAAATAATGCGAAACACTACTTCATTGTTTAATAAAAGAATAGTTTATAGAACTCTTTTAATTAAAAGCTACACGTAAAATACTTCTGTTTTTTTTTTTTTTTTTTTTTTTTTTTTTTTTTGCAATAGACAGTGTAGAATTAACGGCTCTTCCCGGTAATAATTTGCTAAAAGGAAGAATTATTGCCTTGTCTAAATCGGGAAAAAGCACTCGAAAAATAGCCGACGGTGTGAAGTTTCGCCTTTAACAGTATCCAGATGGGTCAATAGGTAATATTTGCTCTTAGATAAGTTTACTGGTTTTTAGGAATTATTATTATTATTTTTTGTAAAGTGTTTGAATAATTTTCAATGTGGTAGGAGAGGAAATTTTAGCAGCAGTAGAGGGCCGCGTGCTTTGAGCCTCATTCTGCACGAAAGTAGTAGTTGTAGCTAATTGTGAACTTTTTTTTTTTTTTGACTTCGTCAAAAATTTAACAAAACATTAATTTGCGTGTTAGATTAGTTGAGTTTTTGTCTATTCTTAACTGCAATTTAAATACCTTTTTTTTCTTTTTATTTTCTCGGTCATTGTCCGTGCATTTCACATTAAAACTATTCTCGCAAGACAAAGATAAAATTTCAATTTTTTTTTTTTTTTAATAACGTGGAAAAATATCGACAAAAAAATAGAGTTGTAAAAAATAATTGTTTTCAACTACTAGATGCCTATCTTATTAAATGCATGTTTTTCAGAATCCAATATCTGAATATTCGTCCCCACCTTTAGGACACTGACACTCTTTTTTAACTTTTTGGTCCTATTCTTTAAGCAAACAACGGGCCACATGGACCAACTGCGAGGGCTGAATGCGGCCCGCGTCTCCACTGCGGTTTGGTTGTCCCATTCGATGACTGCAGTGCGTCCTAATAATGAGCACAACAGCCCTGCACCAAACATCTGGTTTAACCGAACAATGAAGCAGGTGTCATGTCATTGAAGCCAAGAGTGCCTAAAAACTGGTGGATGAAGAAAATTTATCTCACCAGTGAGATGTCGTAAACATACAGCAGATAAATTTACTTTATCTAGCAGTTTATTCGCACTCTCAGCTTCAATGAGGTGACTTCTGCATCCCTCACGCTTAGTTTCGATTCCAGTCTGCGAAATCCGTAGCAAGGACGAAAGTGTAGTCTCTGGATAGATTAAACTTATCTGTTCAGTTATGCTTTGTGTAATATTGCTCTAGGTGCGTCTACCTATAGCCTCACACTATAGGAAATGTTCATTTGCAAGTATATAGTCCGCGAAACAAAATTAAATAATACTAAGCTTTGTTTGCATGGTGCTAAGTTACAAACTCAGAGAAATGACAAGAAGTATGATTTCGATTCACCTTGGTTTAAGCTAAAATAACTTTTGTCTTTTTAAATTACGAGTTGGACCACCTCGAATCTCGTTGCTAGAAATAGCATTGGGAAATTACTTTCCTAAATTGCTTTTAAGAGCCATTACATGTTTAGCTAAAACCGCCAATTGTGTTATGATTTTTTAATATTACCACGCATTATGATCTTCCGCATCAAATTTGGATTTGAAACAAATTCTCTTTTTTTTATTACAAAAAAGCCGCTAGAACAATTACCGTGTTTGTCCACTGTGTTAATTCAAATAACCAAATTTTTCCCAAATAAAGTTCGAGTGTGAACAGTTTGCTCAATAACGGGTATTTATATTCTCCTGTTTCTGTTTTATTTTTCAGACTGATACTTCGTTCATTTTATGTATATGGAGCAAATTTTCACGGAATAAATAAACCTTGCTTTGCTCGTGTCTCCAATCTATTTAATGCTGCGTCTTCCCTCGTTGTGCGGTATATTTTTTATATTTTTGTGTGCGATGGCCTAAATTTCTGCCGATGTTCTGCGGAATTAAAAACGCGCAATTCCATTTTATATCAAAAGACTTTCTATTCATTCCAAAATAAACCTGTAACATACGTGCAATACATTTATCAAACACATTCACATCATGATTCTTGGTATAAGATTGGATATTTACATTTTTGTGAGGCTAATTTGTTGAATAATTATATAAGTAATACAATAGGTTCATATTAGAAAAGGCAAAAAGTTCCATTAATTTTAATTTGTCCTTATTCGATTTACTAAACAACGATCTATACGATGAACCAGTCAAACCCAGTCCGTCATTCTTAGGTTAATTCTGATAGACAAAAATCTGTAAGTATTTTAACTTTTTTTTTTCAAAAAAAAAAGTTTTTGACCGTAAATCGTTTTTTGGCGCAACATTATCGGCCCAAAAAGTATCGAATTACGGAAAAAAGAGAGAATTTCAAAAAATCATGAACTGAGCTGGATAATCTCGATCTTTTCTTTGTTTACATTCCGTTACTTGATAAGCCGTGACCTTGAAAGAAGCGTTTTCAATGTGGTGACGGTCCCTAAAACGTTTTTCGTTAATAACTCCTGTTCTACTGCACGGAATGCAGTGAAATTTCGTACCCTGGCTGTATTTTGCGGTCTAAACATAATTATGTAGCAAAAAATAGGGGTTCCCATTTGATAATCAAGAGTTGGTGCTCGTTTTGCTTTGTATATGGTCCCTTATCAAAATTTTACCTATGTAGTTTTAAAGAAGACTTTAAACCAAGTCGGATGACACCTTTTTTTCCTTTCTAGCATGAATAATGGCCGAATAATTAAAAGTGTTTCGTTTTTTTTTCTATGACTGTACCTTCCTGATAAATCAAGACAGTTGCAAAAATGGCCAAAGCTAAGTCAGAATTGCAAGTATTATGCATCTCGCTCTATTTCAATTCTTGCAAAGCTACGTAGTCCATACTCCTTTGCTCCCTTCGGTAGTTTAATCAGCATTTACGGACCGTTACTGAATGGAAACCGATACATCTTATAAATACTCTTAGTTAATATTTAAACTGTTAGCTAAGGATATTTTTTACAACAGAGAGAAGTCTGCATTCCTGCAACTTGTAGCAATTCAGGAAACTTTTTGACAATAATACTTGATGTTTCCAGGAAGTAGATAAAGACCATTGAAATCCCGGAACGTTGCACAAAAACACTCAGGAACGTTTCGGAATTTTTTTAGTGTAGAAAAGTAAAAAAATCCTCCAAGTTTCCATACCAAATAATTACCTGTAGGGGGTGCTGGATCAGAAATTGTTCGGCTCCTGGTCCGGATTAAAAAACAAAATACAGAGCTGCCTTGAGCGCCCCATCGAACCGGTTAAATCACATTTTGTTTTAGGTAAGGGGGACCCTGGAGTATGAAGTGTTTTATACAAAACAGAAACTATGATATTTTCAAGAAAGATTATGTTGAAGTTTTAAGCATTTCATGCAATCGATAGCATCGGAAAAGGCGAATGATTGAACAAATCGGGATTTTTTATTTCTTGGTAAATAAAATTTGTGTAACCTATCTTAGAACATAGGACAGGCTATTAATAAGATTTTAACTTTCCCTCTTGATTTGCCTTTTTATTTTTTCTCCTTGCTGTGAAGAAGATATTTAAATGTATTTAAACTTTATATATATATATATATATATATATATATATATATATATATATATATATATATATATATATATATATATATATATATATATATATATATATATATATATATATATATGTGTGTGTTTCCTGATTCGCGAGACTCATTAAAATATGAGAGTGAGAGGGTCTAGGGAGTTTTTTTTTTAAGATAGTAGACCATCGTTTTACGCGGGGGTTACGTTCCACGGAAATGCCGCGTAAATTGAGACTTAATAGCAGTGCTAAAATAGGGTTTAGGTTCCGTAGATATAAAAAAAATACATACTTCATTCTAGTAATGACTAAATGTATAATAAGTTTAATGTGTACTTATATCGATTTCTATGCACAACATGTATAAAAAAAACACAAATTAATTTAGTGTTTATGAAAAGGAGCTGGCTATGATAGTCTTTTGGCAGTCAAGAAGTTTTCTCTGTAGTTCTTTGCAGAGCATTAACGAATCTATGATCATTTTCATGGTAAAATCTTCCTTCCATGATAGAATCTTTCTTCACTAACAAGTCAGAAATATCATTTCTATTGTCAAGGAATGGCTCAGAATTTTCAAAGTGAACGTTTTTGGTTGTGTGTCACCGATATCGGTATCCTCGTTGGGTTTGTCCTCCTTTGTCACTCCTAAAAGCTCTTCTTCCAGTGAATTCTAAACTGTATGAGTTTGTTAACTTTACTTCTGGAAAGAGCTCTGGAACCAGTCGCATAAAATGTCTCCAGTGGCCCAAGCTCGATTATCAGCACGCCAAAATGCAGTTTATTGCGTGAAATCTGCAATATTTAGGAGTTTGGATTTTGAAAGAGGGGAAAATTTAATCTCTTTGCATTGCTCCATCCGCGTAGAAACGAAACTCATCCGTGTAAAATAAAATAAAGGTGTCAAATCTTAAACCGCGTATAATCGAAACCGCGTAAAATAAACCCGCGTAAAACGAGAATCTACTGTATTAATTTTTGTCTTTCTTACTTCTGCGTTTCAGTAATTCAAATTACTGCTTCACTTTACGTATTGGTTGACAAAACTACTTTTAAACATCTTTGGTATTGACTCTTAAAATTTTGCCCTTGACTTCAGATTAATCCTATATCCTCTATCGCTTCTCACTTGATTATGCTTTTGAAACTGGCAAAAGTATTAGTTTTTATTTTCTTTCCTTTGTCTTGTTTCCTCTTGCTGTACAGAAAAAATTAAAGACATTTGAGGCAGTAAGTAGCAGAAGGATGTAAATGGACATTCTCAAGTTTTGAGTAAAACGCGTTACACGTTAAAAGTTAAGGTCCTTGGTAGGATTTCATTGAAATTTTTTCTTAAATCATGCTGTATATCAGCACCTACCAGGGCTACTAGTGCTATATCTAGCCCCAAGACAGAGGAGAGGTTCTCCTACCATTTGTACTGGTATTCTCCTAATTTTTTATTTTGCCACTTACATTCCTTTGCTTCTCAATACCTCATTTAAATTTTATATGTTTTATTGCCCCCGCAAATATTCATCCTCATATAAATAATGGCCGATGATCGAGTAACCAGCGTGCTTCAACAATGAAACTCGCGCCACGGCATGATAATTCGATAATATGTTTTGGTAATGTTTAACATGCAAGGGAAGGCTTTATTGTGGCAAAGTTGAACTCGATCCAGTAACTTAACTGCTTTACCGGTAAGACTGTGCCATTTCAGGGGAATGAAGAAACGAAAAAAGTGGTCAACAATGAACGCTACCTACTGGAGATTAGGGTTAATCCACTGGAGTTAGGGTTACAATTTCAAAATGTCACCAAACAGGAAATGGCTTCGTTCAAATGTAAAAACAATTTTCACCCGTCATACCTTGACGGGCGATTTTCTAGTCTTGACATAAACTAAGGCGCTCGGGATTATTATTTTTTTTAACCTATTTTATTTAATATTAGTTCTTGTTTTTCTTACTTCTGTCTTGCAATAATTCAACGTACTTGTAACTTACTGCTTCAGTATACGTATTGACTGACAAAACTACTTATGAAATGTTTGGTATCGACCCTCAAAATTTCTCCCGTGACTTCAGATTGATCCTTTATCTTTTCTTCGCGTCTAGTTACTTTCCTTTGTCCTATATTTTTGTAGTGTTGATGTCATTACTTAGATTTCCTTTTTCCCAAAAATTGTTGTCTGAAATCTTTTTTCACAGAGGCTTATCTGCCGCCATTGTTCTTATTGAGTTCATCTCTATTAGCTTTGTTTTATATTTCTCTATACTTCATTTTTTCCCTTGAAACTGAACGTTATTAGAAGATTCTTTGTCATTTTCTTTTCGAAAATTTTTCGTTCGCTTTTTTTTTTTTTTTTTTGCGGCAAAAATGTGTGGGTGGGTGTCCTTGAAACACTTTTCTGTTATTCTTACTGTTATTTGAGCAATTTTAATGCTGTTGTAGTATTTTTAAGGAAAACTGAAGCTCAATGTACCCTGCAAACCAACAGATACATTGAAGACGCTTTGAAACGTTTGAACACTTTCTGAACACGAACATTTTTCCTCTTTTTTTAGAACGCTTTGAACCAAAATTTTGCGTACAAATTTCAAAACACTGCTAGAATCACTTATTTATGTAGGTATCAAGCTACCACTCCTTATCAAGCACTTTTTTATCGGTTTTGGGAACGCATTTTAGGCCTTTTTTGAAACAGTGGCATACGTCCTTTCTTTTAGAACACTTTATAATACACTTATTGGCAAATTTTTTACAGCTCCAATAGAACATTCTCTAAGTTACATCATTATTTATTTTACACTGTTAGTTTTACAGCTATCTAACGGGGAATCTGTCCCTGAAATATATTTTAGCAATTTTTATTGTTATTCGAGCATGGCCCCACTAGATGGTGCTAACGCTTTCGGGTCTTGACAATTTATGACTTCTTCTGTGCTAAACTGATGCAACTGCGATCTGCTCTTTGCATCCACCTATCACTGACAAGTTTCAAAGTTAGTTTATTTTTGATTGGACGTCGCCCATTTTGATTGCAAGGGGCGCTGAATTGAAGTCCGTGCATCCACCCATCAATGGCAACGTAATGAAAAACAGGGATTCCCTGTAGCGCCCTCTATGTCGCCATGAGTTTCACTGATTCTTACGACCAAAAAACGTAAGCGAATTTTAATGACTTCATGATTCGAGCAATTTTAATGTAAAAATTATTAATAAAAATAGTATTTTTAAGGAAAACTGGAAGCTTAATGTATGTTTGCTAACAACTTATGCACTTTGGACGATACTAATAATTGTAGTAATTTGATTTAATCAGCTTTGAAACATAATTAACTTTTTGAATCAACTGATCTGTTTTTTGTAGTTTGAGACTTTTTTCAAATTTTGAAGCATTATTTCTGTGCACTATTTTTCAAACCTTTATAAATCTGTTTCAACATTTCACACTTGAGTTTACAATTCCATAATGGCCGTTTGCATACATATTTCTGTGCCTTTTGGGATTTTGTGTTATTTTATTGCTTGTATTTTATCCTTTCTACTAAGTAGAGGCATGTTGTTCCCGTTAATTTTGCTTCTGTTCATGTATTTTTATTACAAAAAAAAAAAGGAAATAGACTTGGAATTGTTCTTCATTATATAAGTTTCTTTATTTTATGGTAAGGTTATTGTCGTTGTAAAAACTTTTATTTTTTAGCTTTAAAAGTTAAAAAAATCCACCAAAGATGTAACTCTCAAAAATTTATTTTCATCATTCAATTAGGACGGTAAAAATGTTTTTAAAAAAATTCAGCCTCATACTTGAAAGTGCATTTTCAATATATGTAGCATAAAAGGGTAAAAGGTTTTTCTACCTCAGCTTTTTTTGTTGATAAGGAAACGTGTATGACGTCCATCTTTACTTATCAAGCAACCTAATTTATTTTGACATCAAATCAAAGTGAAACATCCCAAAATTTCTAGGTTGACTTGGTGCAGCACTATTATTTTTAGATTTTCTTACATTTATTTTAATTAAAAACGCCATTCATGCTTTTCGGAAATTCACAGGCTTTCACCTGTTTCCTGTGAAAATTAAATACCTTTGCCAAAATATTTCCTAAATTACTACAAATTGCAAGCATGCTGCTTTCTTGCTGTTCTGAAAAATACTTTTAGCTACCAGTTTAAAAATTAACTGAGCATATTTATTACGTATATCGGCTTCAGTTCGATTGCATCCTGTCCAGATTGACTAAGCTCCCAGTGGGAGAGAATATATCTTTGAATTTTGTAGCCTTGCAAGAATTTCTGGCGAATTTCATATTTAGTTTCTTTTTGCAATGTTTTCTTAACTGTGCCATGTGTGCAGTTATGCTCTGCAAGCGTTCTTGGTAAATCAGGAAGGCGCCAAGCTATTGCTTGAAATCTATTTAAGTTTTCTCCGAAGGTTCTAGAAATATGACTGGCATTAATTGGGGATATTTCTACATTATTTAGAACGGTTCAAGGATAATTTCAGGAAGGTTGCTGAGTTTTAGCGGAAAATGTTCCTGTTTTTTGCAAGATATGTTACCGGCAGAAGTTCGGCACATGAGCTGCCCATTATTTTCCAAGGGACCTTTCTGAATTGTTTTAACAGTGCACTTTACACTGGTGCATTAATATTTGTAAAAAGTACAGTGCCTCAATTCAAACGTTCATGTGTGGCAACACTAAAAAATGTTAATATATAATATTAAATATTATATTAATCTCAAAAAATTCTATGACAAAAAAAAAGGCTATTCAATCATGGGGGACATTTTTCCTTTGAGGAATTGATAATATTTTTTGAAAAACAAAGAAATGAAAAAAAAAAGTTCACATCTGCATCCTCCCCCCCCCCCCCTCTTTCCCCCTACTGAATTTATTCATTTCTTATTGAAAGCACCACAATCTTGAATATTCCACTACAAAGCTTATGTTCCTTAAAGGTCAAATCACAAGTACAATATTGTCACAAGTACAAAGTGTTAAAACGTTTAATAAAGCAAGTCAAATAACTAATAAAATCCTATTGATCTCTCTTCAAAGTCATCACATTCTACACTTAGGAACATGCATTCCAAAAGATTCTTAACATTTACATTTTACGATGTGCAGGATGTGAATAACCTTCACCTTTTAGGGCTTAACTATTACGAATAGTAAAAATAAGAATTGTATATGGAAGTAAATATGACATTGGAAATGTTTCAATGATTTTCTTCTCCGATCACTGTTTAAACCGTGCAAACTTCAAATATTTAAACCAGGATTGCTTATCAAAACCGCCTAAAAGTAAATAGCGAATGACATTTTTGAATCAGATGAATAACTTTTCTCCATTTCATAGCAAAATGCCCAGAAGGAGCTTAAATATCAAAATGGTTACAGTGTGTTTACTAAAGCAGATTGAGTAATCACTGGAAACAGACCAGAAGTTTTAATGAGTTATTGAACTTCAGTCTCTTAGAAACGAAGTGCAGACTATCTGGATGATTTTGTATATCAATATATGTATTAAATATTTCAATGAATAAATAATGAAGTTAATTTCCCAGAAATTCTTAGCATGTTTTTTTTTAATTGTATTTCTTCACAGGTGAAGTAAAATGTCAACATGAAAAGGAATTAATGAAATGGAATGCAATTGAAAGTGACGTTATGACCTGGCAACCAGTTGGCATGTAATATGAGATACCAAATCAAGTGTCAATTGGGAGATATTCGAGAAGATTCCTATAGAACCCAATATAAATTCGAGATTTGTATGTGATTTAATTTAATGGATGATCAGTACTGCAAGCTCTGTCACCGTCTGAAACCTACGGTTCGTATTCCACAACGATGCCAAATGGCGTCAGCTACCAGCTTGTGGTAGATTTGTGGTAGTAGTAGCATATTTGGGGTAGTAGAGTTGTGTTTGTGGTAGTAGTAAAACATTTCCTTTCATCAACGTTGTAAAAGGGTTGTCAAAGTTATGTAAACCATGGTAAAACGTTTATGAAACGTTTACACGTTACGCATGCTACTTGGAGAAAATAAGGCCAACTATATAAGGGGAGTTGACTTATCCGAAATTTTGGTTCCAAAATTGTCGGGTGGCAAAATTAGTATTTGCACAAAAGCCTCGTTGCAGAAAACTGTTGCCCAAGCTATAGATGTGTTGCCTGATGGATGTTTAAATTTTTGATTCTGTAAATGAAGAAGATTTAAATGATATAAATTAAAAACAAATGAGGTGTAAAAAAGAGGTTCATTACAGTAAACATTTCCTAATGCATATTTGTTGAATTTTTGAACAAAGTTATCATTTTAGATTTACCTCAAGGGAAATTTTACAAAACTTATCATCAATTTTTTTTTACGATATAGCAACCAGCAAATATTTTAACCTAATTATAAATACTAGAAACAGAGTTGCGCCTTGCAGCCAAAATGTCCGACAAGTCGGCCTGCCCCTTTTAACGGGTTCAAGGAGGAAGAGGACCGTATTATCATTTTAGATTTACCTCAAGGGAAATTTTACAAAACTTATCATCAATTTTTTTTACGATATAGCAACCAGCAAATATTTTAACCTAATTATAAATACTAGAAACAGAGTTGCGCCTTGTAGCCAAAATGTCCGACAAGTCGGCCTGCCCCTTTTAAGGGGTTCAAGGAGGAAGAGGACCGTATAGTCTATAGATGTTTTTTCTGTTACCATTTAAGTTTTAGCTTCCTATTCTGTTGTGTCTTTTGCACCCAGCCTTTGTAAAAAAAAATAGCAAATAAATAATATATGCAATGCACAAAACGAAATTAGACAATAAATTTACAAATTGCATTTTCAGACACCATTTAAAAAAAAAAAATCCACAAAATTTATCTATCTCACCTCAGCACCTTTGCTTTAAGCCTAACGCTAAGAGAGGAAGGAAAGTTGCGGGAAAATAATATAAGTTACCGAAATCGATTTCAATGTAAGATTTATAAGCCAAAAATCTTTCTGAATTGCGTTGGAGTCTGAGAAAAGGGAAAAGTTTCGTTCCCACGTTGTGAAGAATGCCGTATCATTTTGAGTGACAAAATTGATTTTTAAGCAATATACGTGCATGTTTGCCAAATACGAAAATGTTTTAGCATAAAGAACACTCAAATGCTGCATAGCTAGAAGTATATTTCAACTTACATGAAAGCAGTAACTTAAAAACGGAACAAGTACTTATTCATTCAGTAATTTGGCTCAAAACGCATTATATTTTTCATATTATTTATACATACTCTTTATGCATTTATAACACACACTTATCATTAAGTGTGAAAATACAAAAGACATGCGACTGCATAGTTTTTTTTTTTTTTTTAATGTAACAAATATAATTTTTTTTGATTCAGGAAATTGTTCTTCTACTGATTTACAAAAGAGAAAAGAAAAAGAAAAATGCATAAAATCGTAATTTATTGGATATCAATTAGGTGGGTGCGTCCAATAAGGTTATGAGAACCAATTCGCAACTCCAACAAACTATAGGGGGCACTGCAGCCACTGTCTAATGGCGGATGAAAAAGGTAAAACAAACGCAAGCCGTAGCGTAGAAAATGCTCATAAGCCTAGTAAATTTTGTTCGTATGCATGATTTTTTCGCGTTATTCTTTTTAAATTAATTTTCAAAGTCTTGTTGATATTCTGGCCCACGTAGAAAGAAATGAGAATTCAAGAAGCATTACTAAACGTTAGAAATTTTCGCAAATTACGTAGTTCGTAGTTCTAAGCAGCCAGTTCCACGATGTTGAATTCGATATTTATAAATTCTTGATAAAACTAAATAATAATTGTGGCCTGACAAGAATAACAATTAATGCTAGAAAATTTAATTATGTGACATTACAAATTATTATCAAAAGAAGATAATGCTTCTTTGCCTTGCTTGGCAAGCGCTAATTGTTTTGCATTTGTAGTCGAGTTATTTTTCTCAAATTCTCGAATCGGTTAATTTTAAATTTTTCTGTTTCGAATGTTTCTAATTTCTGAGTTACGATTTAATTATGTCAAGCTATGCAAATCATCAACAAAATTCTCACGGATATATGGTGGTAGTTTTCTTTTCAATTGATCTACCATTATTTCTTTTTACTTATCGAATTCTGTAACCTTTCTACCATTTTATTCCACTCATGATAAAAAAAATAAAAATAGTTTAACTAACATGCAGAATCTCGACAAAGGTACTTTGCTCGCACAGTACTAAAACTATAACCCTAAACAAATTTGGCGAAACCTTTCAGCTGAGAATAAAAGCAATAAAGTAAATTCTTTCTCGGTTAAACATTTTTCATTTCGTGCTACAATAATACATTCAAGAAAATATTTAACATACTGTCTATTCCAACTAAATGCTGCTGTAAAATATGGTTAGTTAAATTAATTTAGGATTTAAAAAAAAAAACATATTCTTACAAATTCACACAATGCAATAAAAAATTTTACCTGGTATAACGTTATCCAAGTTTGTTAATCCAGAGTTTTCTTGTGTTACGCTTTTACCATTTCTCAATCAACTCACTTTTTAGAAGGAAATAAGGAAAACTAATATTATTTTGAGAAGCTCGAGAATACTATTAAGGGATGAAACAATTTCTGTAGCTGGAAGGAATCTAAGACACATCGATTGCGTTAATAAATACTCATAACAAACTGCTTATGTTTACCAACAGACGCACGTGGAACGCATTGTTTTACCTTTTTCTCTTATTTTGTAAATCACTGCAAGGTAGCGTATTCGAGCGCTGGAGTTGCGAATAATGCCAACCTCCATTTTTCAATGTAGGATACAAATATTCGCTGATCGTGATTTTATCGTCATCAAAAAGCCTAACTGATGATAAAGCTTGATGATAAAGAAAATATTCCATACTATTAAAATCTGTTCGCGTCCGTCTGCCTGTACATCTGAAGATCGATCTTCTCGAGAACCACTGCGAATCGAGAGTTGATCGAAGTACCGATCAAAATTTTCCAAAGAAACAACAATAGGACTAATCTCGTAATTGTACGTCTTTAACTAGCGGAGATATTAATTAAAACGTTAATTAACATTATATTATTCAGGAATTTTTATTTCTTTCCTGTTGCCATTTTGCATATGGGTGAGCAAATAAAATTCTAATAATTGTTTGGAAAGAGATTTTTTTGGCTGCTGTCCAAATCTTTAAAAAAATCTAGAATTTCATTTTAAATTAGTTTAAAATTGGTTGCTCTATTCGGACATAGCCTTTTTTTATCGTCTGCCCTTTTTATATTTTTACAGTCAACATTCTTCGCAATTCCAGTGCTCGAATACGCTACCTTGCGGTGATTTACAAAATAAGAGAAAAAGGTAAAACAATGCGTTCCACGTGTTTTCTTTGGAGTAAATAACAGGCTTCAGACAGTTTATGATGTAATGTAATTTCAGAAGAATAGAAAATAAAGCTTCCCACAAACACGATGAAAAATTACTGTCATTCACTTAGCGTCAAAGCAAGTTATAAGTTACGGTATTTGTTTGTTTTACCTTTTTCATCCGAAATTGGACAGTGGTTGTAGCGCCCCCTATAGTTTATTGGAGTTGCGACTTAACTCTTTTCAGCATATGAGAGTTGTTTCTTTAGTTATGGTAATTTATTGTAGTGTAAGTTTATCATTGACTAGTCTCATATTTTGGTAAATTTAGGATGTGCGACTAATTATGTATATTTTGTCGGACTTTTTCCTGTCACACGGGTGAGTTTTCAAATTGTAATAACTCTTTTTTTCCTTCCTGTTTTTACTTTTGAAACACATTTTGTATCGTTAAAGGAACACGTTAAATTAAGATTGTTTGGATTCATTAAGTGAAACAGAGTTGAACAAAAAAAGATTGTTTTTAACCCGAGAGGACGCGCAAGGGGTTGTTTGACACCCCACATAACTTTATTATTCGAACTTTTTAAGTTCCCTTATTTGAAAATGGATCAAACTCGGTGTAGCTGGTTTGAAGGTCACTTGCTAATGGTGGGTATGTTTACTGTGTGCATTCCTGCAGCGGTTTCCTGGAATTCCTTATATGGGGTGTAAAACACTTCTTGCGCGTTCTTGTAATTCTCTAATTTTCGTCGAAAATGTCGCGCTACATGACGTATGGAGAGGATATGAGACATTTGCAAAAGCTTTAGGATGAAGTTTCCACTGATGATCAAACGATAAATGAATCTGATGAGCAAGCCTGATAATAGTGTTGAATTACAGTCGCCATATTCCTGATAGTGAAACTGAGGATTTATCTGAAGATGCCGAAATAATTGGTCGTAAAAATGAAATTTTATCCGTTGGAAAAGATGGTCAAACAAAAGGGATGATAGAAAAATATCGTTCTAACGTAAGAACACCGGAAAAAAACATTATTTAGAAACTCATGAGAAATACGAAGCATAACATTTCAACACCTTCAGAACCATTGTCAATTTTATTCGATGAAAACATCCAGAATTTTGTAATGACGTCTACTAATACCTTTTGAACATATTAGATATAATTTTACTCGATAAAGAAATGCCAATGATATCAGTAAAGATGAACTGTTAGCATTTATTGATTAGCTGCTTATTCTATGGCTTGGATTCCAAAGGAAAAAAAAAAGATTTTTTTTTCTCTTTTATATATAGCTACAACCAACTGCTGGGTTTTGCTGCTCTAAACCAAAGATTCTCGTATAAATATTTAAAAAAGAGGACACCATTCATTAAAGACTTGGTCGTTCAACTTGTCACCATGCGGATCATAGAGCGATGTCAAGCATCAAACAAAAATACAGTTTGAGAAGTAATTTTTCAACGGAGCTAACTCAAAAAAAAAGTGTCATACGAGTGCTGTTATCTCTGTGGTAGTTAGAACGACCAACAAAATCTTGTTTGTAAAGCTTTAATTTTTTTTTTTTTTTTTGCAAAAAATATTCTAATGCCATGTGTACCGAATGAATGCATCAACTAATGTAAGTAAGTAATTTTAACTTTTGTCTTAATTTGGTGAAAATCACTCATTAAATAAGTTGATTTGCAAAGTTTAAAGTAATAATTATGTTTGGCATAAGAAAGTTTAAAAAAGTCAGTGAAAGAGAAACTTTTGCTTAGTAAATTATGGAAATTCTCCACTGGGGTGCAGGACACCCCTTGCGCGTCCTCGTGTTCGTCCAAGTAGCGCGCGTTCTCGCAGGTTAAGGATTTTAACTAAAGCTTAGTTGGAATCTGATGACTTGGTATTAAATTAATGCTTATTGGTATTTATTGAGTCTTGGTGCTTTAGTTTCACGTAAACAATCAAACATTATGTGTCATTTTACGTAAAAACTGATTGTTATTATACATAAATATTTCAGATATAGTCTATCAGATGTAATTCAGTTTAACGTGAGCACAGATTATAGTTGATAATGCATATATTTTCATCTTTTGTGCTAACTGAAAATACTCATAACTTGTATCTTTGATAACTATGATTAACGATAATGAGATTTTTGCGAAAAATATGCTCTACTGGTGTTTTGCAAACCTTGCATTACGTATATTTATTTATTCCTTAACGCTTTAGAAACTGATGTCAGAGTAATACAAAAACATCAACTAGACATCTCTTTTATTTTTCAGTTAGCCCGTGCAACGCCGGGAACGCAGCTAGTCTTTAAATAAATTTTGTTTCTTCATGGTTCACACAACAGTTTACTAATACAAAAACATTGTTGGTTGTTTAAGAAGGTTTAGCTTATTCAGTTGACGAAGTCAAAACTCTTATTAGGACTCTGGTGTCTTTATAAAAATACCGAAGGATCAGATGGAGGATAGAATTCTGTGCTACATACAGTGGCTCCCAAAACTGTTCGTACACCTACGTCTTTCAATGAAATAGGCCATTATCCATTGGTTAGAATTAATATTTCGGAATAGGTATTTTATTATAAGATCTATGATCTATTTTTAACAAAACTACATGAAAAATTTTAATAAAACATTAAAATATAATTTTTAAAAAATCAAAAAACAAAAATTGCCGGAAATTTTATCTCACAAAAGTTTTCGTACACTTTGAAAATATGTGAAAAAATTAGTAAATAATCTAACTTTTTACAAAGTTATTATTTAGTAGAATATCATGCAGTATCAACAACAGTTTTTAAGTGTCTGGGAATAGATTTCATTGTTTTTTCTTTCTTTTTTTGTGCAAAAACTGAGTAAGTGTTCAGCCGCACTTCGAGTCTTACTGTTTCTAGTTCGCTTTTCGTTTCGATGTTTATTCGTAATCCAGCTACCAGACATCTCCAAATATGTTCCATTAAGTTTAAATCTAGCGATTGAAGAGAGATTTCTAAGCTTAAGGACAATTTTCGAGGCACCAAACGCAAACGTGTGCTTAATATCTTTATCTAGATAAAATACAAAGTTGTTTCCGATTACCAAATTTTGGGCTTATAGTTTAAAATTGCTTTTAAAATAGTTAAATGAACAGCATGATTCATTATTTCAATAAAAAATTCCAAATTTCCTACTCCTGATGTTGTAATGCACCCTCATACTGAAACACCTTCACCGTCCTGATTAACTGATCCAACTAAGTTCTTCAGATTAAATTCCTCATTTTTTCTTTTTTTTACAATTATACAACAATTTAACCCAAAATGTTGAATTTTTTTTTCATTTATAAGTAAGACGTTGTTCCAAAACGTTTTGAGCTTATTTATCATTGATATTACGACGGAAAGCGTAAGCTTACTGTTTCTCGCACGAACAAGAAAATTTCTGCAGGAAGAGGTCCCATTTAATCTAGCTAATCAGAGAACTTGGCGGAAAATTTAAGGTGAAAATTAAACGTAAAATGTTTCATTCAATTCTGCAGAAACTATTTCAGCACTCAAATGTGTATTTTTTTTTAAAACTTTTAACTGTAAACCTCCAATCACGCTTTGTTAACTTTGCCAGTTGACCTTTTCTTACCTTGTTTTCGATCCGATTCTTGTCTTTAAAGCAATTTATCAAGCGCTTCTACATAGAATGGTATAAATTAATTAATTTAGAGACATTTCAAACCAATTTATGGCTACTGTGAGGGAAAAAAATCGAATTTCGAATCGTGTTTGTTGTTTTCTACGCATACCTGCCATTTTAAAATAATAAGCAGAATATTAGGGAATAAATAAACAAAAAATTAAAGGCAAATGACTTTACAGTGTCATTACAATGCAAAAATAATAAAAAAAAAACACATATGATAATTTTAATCATGAATTTATTCGAAAATATTTCAGTGTAGGAGGACTTTTGTGGCGTATTTTTTCTGTCTCATCGTTTTTCGACAAGTTTCGTAAATAAAATTTGGCAATATTTTGAAAAAAAACTACTGGATCTTATTCAGAATGGCATAGGAATGGTGTGAAAAAAAAATTGACTTCATATTCGAATTCAGTTTTGCGTTATTTTGCTTTTACTACAAAATTTCAAGGTGTACGAACACTTTTGGGAGCCACTGTATACTACGCATATGTGTACGAATTTCACAAAGGTAGCATTATATTTTATTAAAATATCATTGAACTTGGTTTTATTGAGGCTAGCTCTAATGTAATCTCTAAATAATGTAATATGAAGCCCCCAAGAATCATCAATTAGTTTGAAAGCCCAAAACTTAAGAACCAATTGACTGATTTCGCTGAAAATTTCAGTTTGATTTTCTAAGCAACGAAAAGGTTTGAAGATCGGTGCAAAAACAATTTGATAAGTAATTCTTTTTTATTCCATTTTAAGATACATTTTTGAAACAAAAAAAAGGTGTACAATAACTTGCACATAGTAATATTATATGTCATTCGAAAGAGTAGATGTTTCTATACGTGCGATGCAATTTGTTCCAGTTTTCTAACTTAATTACGACGGGAGTTACTGGCGTTTTATGCTTGATTTTTTAAGGCTTTGTGTTCGTTTCCACTCAGTAATTCTTGATTAAAACCATCAATAAAAATTAAACAGATTGCTTCAGCGTTTTTTTTTTTTTTTTTTTTTTTTTTTTTTTTTTTTTTGAACCATTTAAAAGAGTGACTTTTTTCATCTCAGTTCTAATGTGATCTACGGTCGATCAAACCTTTATCTTGATTACGAAAGAAAACGTTTTAACTCAAGTTCGAAAATCTTTCCTACATTCAAGTTGTTAACGTTTTGTTTGTTGCCTTGGTTATGTCTTTCAGTTCCTTCGCTCGTTTCTTCTTTCTTCTTTTGATTTCTTAAAAGTGTTTTATTTTATAGCCATCCACAGCCCTTCTATGCTGGTTATAACTAGGAAAATTGACTTACACTTCATTGCAATTCCATATGTGAGGAATGACATTATTGTTAAAAAACAAAATATAATTGGTAACAGCGAACTTATTTTCATTGAAACTTCTCTACATTTCATACTTATCAATTAAAATATGAAAAACAGAACAGAAAAATAAATTTTCGTTTTTTCCCCAATGTTTAAGCTACTTTTTGCTTCGTGAAGAAATGACACTTTGTATACTACAGTATTGGACTTTTTGGTACAAAACAAAATTCCTGTGACTTCAATTCAATCTTTTGACTGATGCATGCTTTTGAGAAAGGGATGTAACAATAAGAAACGACTAACTTGGATAATTGTTCATGCATTGTTATTAAATACCAAAATGTATGTTATGACGGAATGGCTGTGAGGAAATGACAAGAATTTTAATGTCCATTTATTGCAGTAATAGTGACCATATTTTTAATGAATAAGAAAAATGTACTGCGTAAAGTGTAATAAATGAAAAAGCTTATAAAATCATTTCAATAAAATCAGTGATAAAAATTCACTTTGTAATAGTGGAATTGCACTTCACCGAAATTGGAATCTCATTGAAAATTCGTTTTTTCTTGAATGAGATAGTTAAATAAAAACAATGATTCCTTTTGTTGAAAGTTTATGTGCGACTGTTATTCAGCTGATAAGTATTCAACTTTTTGATGGGTATTTTAATAAAAATATTTTTTCTCTGGGGAGAGGGTCGTAATTTACATTTTGTTTCAAAAAAAAAAACACATACACCGAATAAATTCTTGTTTTCTTGAAAGGAAGAGCGGATTTTCATTTTGTTATAACTATAAGTATTTGAATTAAATTATGTTCTCTTTGTGTCGGAGTTTTTTCACTTGATTCTGATTAAGCAATCAAGACTGCTTATTGTTGTTATTTTGCCCAATGCCTGACGTTTGCCAAAAATCTATTGTCTTTGTCATTAGTAGATAGCAAACCACGTGATCATTCGCTATGTTCAACTTTAGCGAAGGTGGTTTTGAACGAGTATTTATTTAGATGATTTTTTTTTTTCTTTTGAAGAGGAGCTTTGCCGGACAGTTATCATCATTTGCAAAGATTTCTTATTCTTCTGCATATACTTCTAAAATTATGTATGCAAATTTTAATTAACGCGAAAAGCTTTTTTTATTTTTTATAAAGAATTGAAAAGGAAATTTAAATACGCTCAAACAACTTTTTTTTTACCTTTTAGCAAGAACACATCCTAGCGGGTACAGCTAGTGCTAAATATGAAGATAAACTCTTCAGAGTGAATAACTATTTTTTTTTAAAGCCCTGAAAATTAAAGAAAAAAGAAAAATTGGAGATATTCCCTTATTTTATCGTAGTCTTCAATTACGCCTCATTTGTTTTTGAACAAAAAAAGAAAAATTAGCGTTTGAAATCTTAAAGTCAAAGCCATGTTTACTGAAAACCTTTTAAATTTAATAGTTATTTTGATGCAAACATTTTTAAATAAACGATCAACGATGCAAAACTGTAATGAAAAAATAAAACCTCGACTACGGTAACATGGCCTCTCGTCTTTCCTGGTTCTAAGTATTTTAAATTCTTTAATCTTTGTGCCGGGGATTTTTCCTTCCCAAACTCTAACAGATGTTTTTCAAATTATTGTGCACTGAGAAATACCTCTCATCAATCTCGATGCGCTAAATCCCGCAATCATAAATTCAATGCCCGCAACTATCTTTCCTAAATGTTTCTGAAGCTTAGCATGCTAATGAGGACCTAACGTCTATTGGATGATCCGGAATTGATGTCGAATCAGGATTTCGCTTAGCGTACATGAATCGAGCTAAGTCAAGACGCTAAGCACTATGCTGTCAAAGCAATTACCTTGTACTAAAAGTGATAATTCAAATTGATTATCCAAATCAACTCAAAATAGATGCTCATCGGAATGAATTAGGTATCCTGAGGATATCAAATATCTTGACATGGCGTGCAGAAATTGGGTAGCTTGGTGGTCATAATTTGTGCCAATAAGTCAAGGTTGGAAGTCATGCTTTATCACAGAAGACTCTGACTAAATTGCAGTAGTATTTGTGAATAAAAATACTGTGCTATGCCATTTTATTGCAAATTTACCACATTATATTCAAAGAGTTGAAAAATGTGCATGCGTAAAGAGCGTGCTAAAATTACATTAAAAAAAATGAGAATTTTAAGGAAAATCATAATTTTCCTTCTTTATTTCTAAGGCAACAACAAAAAAAATTCTACTTCATTTCTATCTCTGATATTATAACTAACAAGAAAAACTAAAGTGTTTTTCAAGTGAAAATGTAAAACGAATTCGCATGTCTTCAATGGTCAAAAAAAAAAAACATTGCATTTAGTTTGGAGAAGATCCTTTAAAAGCAGTTGTCTCGAAGAACGAAAACCGCTTAAACGCTTCTAGGAGGCTTACAAGTGTTATTACGCAACGTAACCAATAAGGCAACTTTAAGTTGTATAAAACATCAGCGGTCAGTCGTTATAACCGAATTTTGTAATTTTCAAAACGATATATTAAACTAAGACAAAAAAACTACCGCTGTTTTTTTTTTCCTTTAACTTCAGTTTTTTTTTTTTTTTTTTTTTTTTTTTTTTTTTTTTTTTGGCTACGACTCAACTTTGAAATTTCCGTATAGAAAAATCTTACCCTTTTTTAGTCACATACTGTATTTTTGTATCTTATGCCTTTCATCTAAATATTTAATGCTGGAATTATTTTTCAGTTAATGTTTCTTTTTCCTCTGCAAAAAATTGTTTAGAAATTTTACTTATTTTTTTTTAATTTGTTTCTTTAATTGTATTTTAAATTTAAATTATAATTATTTCAACATTGCTCTCTTTTATGTAGCACAGTCGTGCGATCTTTTAACTGCAGATAACAATTTTCAACTGTCTCATATGTAATATGCAAGAGCAAATAATTATTCCGCAAAACATACGTAATTATTTTGTTCTTTATAAGCAAAGAATGTGAATGGCGCCGGGAAGGGGTAATTGAGGACCAACCTAACTTAAACCATTTAGTTTTTACATACGTTACCAATTCTAATATAGTGGTAAAAAAACATGTGAAGGCGGATGCTATGACCGATTCCGTGTTCGCGCAAATGGTGACTGAGACACGTTAAATATGTCGTGGTCACGAAGTCCTCCATGTTGAAATTCCAAATCAATACCTCTGAGGGTGCTAGATCAAGAGTTGCTTGGCTGGATCGAAAAAGCAGAGCTGCCTTCAGGACCCCATTAAACCAGTTAAACCACTTGAGGAGTAATTTATCAAAAGGTAACATATCCCCCCCTTTTTTTTGGAAAAACTCATTTTATGACATTTTCTAAATCTTTCAGATGACCTTAATCGAATCCCTTACTCTGAAGAAGTCCAAACTGGTAAAATCCTTTGTTTATTTAAGAGTAAAGTTTGACTTTTTGAACAAAAGGTAACAAATTCGTCTTTTACACTTTTTATTTTAAATAAAAGGGGTTCAAGTACTTCGATTAGAGAATATGAGAAGGGGAAATATTAGGGTTTTAGTGAAATTGGAGTTCTTAACATTCAGGTTTTCTTTCAAAAAGGCACATATCCAAAATCCTTATATATTATTTCTGTAGCCTGTTTTTGGTTTCTACGCCAAATTTCCCTCAATTCTTGATCGATTTCTTTGATTTACGGCTTATTGTGCTGGCTACTGACGAAAAATAGACCCAAGGTCTGAAAATTGTTTCTTTTAGCCGAAAAACCTGTTTTAAAGAACCAGAATAAGGTTTTCGGTCAAACTTATAACTTTAATTTGCGCTATGACCGACAGAGCTGAGTAGCTTGATCGGCAGAGCGTGCTCTTCGTAACCAGGAGATTACGTGTTCGGGCCCACGTCCGAACAATCTGCAACAAAAACATTAGAGAAATATCGCGCATTACATGAACGCTGAATTAAATGAATAACAACTATGAAGGAATAGAAAAAATGAGAAGGAAATACTCCTTGCTGATATGGAAGCATTCAGTGGTTTTGTGCTAAATTACTTCGAAATTGCACGTGTGTTTTTTTTTTTTTTTTTTTTTGAAGCTTTGGCTCTGGAAAGAAAATTAAAGCATAATGTAAGCGAAAATATAAGTAACAGGTTTAAGATTTCAGACTACAATAGAACTGTTTTTGTTCAGAAAAAAAAATAATAAATCGTATATTGAAATATATATTCTTCTAATGAGTTTTTGACTCTTTGTACAAATAAATAAAATACTACCTCAATTTGAAGGGTAAAATATATATATTTTTTTCTTCTTTTTGCTAAAAAACAAATAGCTTATCACATTTTTACTACATTCGAAAGCATAGTTCAATTTATTTTGTATTTTAACCGTGCTGTTAAATGATGAACACGTGCTGCCATCTAAGTTATAACGGTTTAAGCAGCCTGCGATAACAAATTGTAAAAATTTTCAAAAATAAAAACATTTTTCTTCAATATCTTATCTTATATATTAATCCCCTCTCATTTTAAAACTTATCAGGCTGGCCAATGACGAAAAAAAGACTTACGGTCGAAAATTCAAGTTTTCGAAATCGCCTCTTGCTGTTTCAAAACCTTGATGCTGCCTGTAGTTCTTATGCATTTTTTAAAGCAAAGTTCTAATGCAGTTTTCCATTTTTTACGTCGCTTTCGGCAAAAAAAAAAAAAAAAGCCTGTGTGTGTGTTCATATTTTAATAAAGCTTAACAGCACTGGACTTAGTTGTTCGGTTTAATTGATAAGTTTTTTTCGGTAGAGCGTTCGGCTATAAACTATTTGAACTTCGGGCAAGCTTATGCTGTCCGACATAATATCAAATTTATATTAGTATTACGCATTACATGTGCTCATAACATACACACCTAATAAAATAAATGCAGTGGGAATGCTACTTGGTGTTTCGACTCCTTTATGCAGGCTACAGTTATCATTCGGATAAGTTGATTGTTAATCGAATTGTGTTCTTTGACTACATCCAGACCACTCAACATAATGTAAGCATAAAAAAGTATTAGATTTACCTAAAGAAATCCTTTTTGTGCAGAAAAACATTTTTATTGTATGCTAAAATGTAGATGTTTCTAATAGCAGTGTTCGACCTTTTGTACAAATGAAAAAATACTACGCCCGATTAAAACTACGAATTTCACTCAGTAAACCTTTAATTTTTTATTCGCGCGAATACGATATAAAGCATTAAAAGTATTATCAACTTCATTAGCAAGAAATTATTTTCTACTCCTCTGCTTTCTGCTGAAAAAAAAATACATTTTGTCTACGTTCGAAAAATTACACTTAAGAACGGACTCAGTTCAACTGGTTTTGGTTTTGAATTTTAAGTGTTCGATTAAAAGAGAAAAATGTGAGGGCATTTAAACCGTAACGGTTAAAGCAACCTTCTATGTGAAATAGTTCAATATTCAAAGATAAAAACACTTATTTTCAATCAAATTTATTACTTCTCTAGAATGTTTGTTTCAATCGCTACGTGAGATCTTCGTCATTCTTTAATCAAATTCCATGCTTTGCGAATAATTTTAAATCGTATCATGCTGGTTAATGACAAAACACAGATGCATGATCTTATTATTATTATTTTTTTTTTTTTGGCAAAAAGCTTTTTTGGTGTTTTTTACTACGCATTCCTTCAATGAATAGCTTTCGAAAAGGAAGGCGCAATTGCTAGGTTTGTTGGGGTGTCGGGCTGTTAGTCAGAATGGCGCCAATTCGAATACGTGCCAATAAATATCTCTTTAATGTTTCTTTTTTTCCCGTCAGATGCTGACATGTGCAGGACTATATTTGCCACAACCTGTTTTTTCACATGCACAATTATTGCTTTTTCACGAGTCACCACTCAGTCACACTTTTAATGACATTTATGTTTGCATTGAAAATATGTACGATTAAAAGGGGAGCTATGATCAAATTATCACAACGTTGTATTTAACGAGGTTTTGTTACTGATGTATTTAAATTACATGCCTTCTCTTCTGCGCTTACTTTTTTTTCGGTTCTTCGTCATAATGTTCTTCCTTTGAAATTCTTAAAGAGCGAAATGCCTTATGAAACGATTTGAAGCACAGTGCGGAGTTCCGCACGGGTCGACTAGTTATTATTATTATTTTTTTTTTTTTTTTTTTTTTTTTTTTTTGAGCAATCACGATTGATTATTGCTTTCATTTGACTGTTTTTGAGGTCCTTTGATTTTTCCCACCGCCACCCTCTGCACCATCACCGTGGACAGGCGGGCTCCTCACGCTGCTGCTCCTATAGCGAAAGCCGTCTCCAGGTTGCATCCATGTCCTACACACATGCGCATACATACACAACTACACACACACACACACACAAACACATACATACAGACACCTACACATATAAACACAAAAACCTACACACACACACACAAAACTACCCACACTTTCATGCCTGCACACAGACACAAACACACATGCCTACACACACACATACCCCATACACACAAACACACATATCCCCCCCCCCCACACTCGTGATTGCGAAAAACATAATTTGAATTCAAGATGTCAAAATTCAATTTTTTTTTTTTTTTTTTTTTCAAACATTTTTTACTCTGGGACATAATTTACTGTGTTTTTGTGCTCAATTCTGTGACCAGAAAAAATGACAAAACTGTTTTGTTTTTACCCTAATTCGTTTTTTTCACCTTTTTTTTAAATGGATACGTTGCCTTTTGAGAAATTAGTCCTCAATTGTAATGGTAGGCGGGGGGGGGGGGGATCGGGGAGTGCAAAGTAATGTAATGAATGCTATGGCCGATATCCTTTACCTCAGAGGATTAATTCTGGAAGTGTTAGTGAGTGAAGTCATATGCATTGCGAAATATTCCTGTGTGCACTTTAAACTTTAGTAACTAAAGCAGATGTTTAAATATGAAATTCAATTTTCTTCAACCCGTAACAGGGGAGGTAAAAAAAAGGACATAACAGGGGACGTGAGGTCTCAGAGACCGCTCTACTTTCAGTTTTTTTAAAAATCGTGTAATTATGCTACATTCCTGCAACTTCCCTTACGTTCTCTTATTACCTTTCTTAGCACAGGAAAAAAAATATTTTTGAATTCTGAATTAAAATATATCTTTTCCGAGGAAATTTTACTAGAGCCTTAAGATTTTTCAAGAAAGTTCATATTCTTCAGTAAATAATTTACTACTCGTAATAAAATTGATCTATTATTTATTAATGATTTTGTTTTAAATGTTTAATATATACAGAACATTTTAATACTAGAAAATTGATTACATCACGTTACAAGAAAACTTTGACAGTCCTTTAACTAAAAGTATTAAGTATTTCGCGTCGTATTTCCAGGAATAATTCTGCCCTTATTGTCTCTAAAACATCATTGCGTATTTTTGTGAACATATCAAACAACTCTTAACCTCAACTAGAATTGTTTGCATTTCTTCTGCATAACGCGAATAAGATAAAGAAACCATTATTTAAACGGTTCGCCATGTCTACTACTGCCAAAAATTGTAACACTGAAGGTGAGGTGCAGTCTCACAGACCGTTTCAAAAGAATGCAATGAAATTTAAACCCGATGCACTCGTCAAAAGATGATGTTAAGCAAAAGGGGTGTTCAAGGTCACAAAACAAAAAAATATTGGGAAAAATCATTCAATCGGATTGAAAATAAAATAGGGGTGATCGGATGATTTTTTGAGCGGTCTGTGAGACCGCACCTCCTCTGTTATGGGTTAAGATTCAAATTTGTTATGTCAAAGTATATAACGTCGATGCTCCCCATAATTGAAGAATTTGTGAGTTTGTGAGACTATCCACGTGCATTATGAAAAGTTATGACTTTCCGTTCGCACATTGCGCACTGTAAAAATAATCCAAAACGTTACTGATTCCTTCCGAGGAACGTTCCGGCTTTCAAGGGTTTGCACCAATTTCCTGTAAAAAGCAAATTTTTTGCAGAAACATTTCCTGAATCGCAACAAGATTTAAGAATGTCGGTTATACACTGTGGCGAAAAACATTTTTAGCTATCAGTGTAAAAATATATGAGGCTTCTTCATTGGGTACTTCTCCTTCAGCTTAGTTACCGCCCCTCTGGATTGACTGAGCCCAAATCAAAGCCGAAATGTTGCATTCGGATAATGTAGCTTCGGCCATATTTACTCTTTAAGAAGCTCTCGGCCATATTTACTTTAGGAGCTTTCCCAGTAAATTAACTTATGTAAGTTTTCACTGAGCGTTCCTGAGTTATTCTAGAAAAATGACTGGTTTGGATTAGGAAGGTTTCTGAATTTTTCAGAAAGATTCCAGGTCAATTTCAGAAAGGTTACTAACTTATATTTTTTTACAGAAAATAAACACAAAAGTATAATGCAAATTATTATTATTTTTTTTCAATTCTTGAGAGGAAAGGGTTAATTTGGCGACTGTATTGCCGCTGGGTAATGTTGTTTTAAGAATTATTAATGGATATTCATGAGGCGAATGTTTGAATCCATCGCCGCACAGTGGGGCGAAAACGCCAAAAAGCGCTTTAAAATGTTTTTAAACCTTTCTCGCTTCTTGGTTTACACAGGCATGTTATAATGGAGTTTTCTCGATTTGTTTCGGCTCAGGGTCCAAAGGTCGTAGGTTTACGCAGCTAACTCCTTTTTAGGGTCTTTCTACAGATCATTTATGACTAATTAATATTAATTTCTAAGAGGACATAAGAGGACATTTTTTGCAGAGTGTTTTGAAAAAAACAAACTTGAATTCCTTGAAGTTTTCGGTGCTGATCAAACCCGATTTTCAGTTTGAGAATTCGATTACTCATTTTTTTCGTCTTATTACAATCGTTGGATACGAGAGAAATTAAATATACCCGCCTTTAATAAGAAAAAAAAATTATAGACTGCTTAAAAGCAATTTTTGTAAATTCCCGCACTCACGGTTCTTCAACTTTCTAAAGGCTCCTTTCAGCTTTGTAGTGGATGAAGGACTCTGAAATTCCAGTTCTGGTTGCCTTAGAAGTAGGTCTGTGCAAATTTATTAATCCTCAATTGATTAATTATAAGGGGGACCCATTTATAAGCGCTTTTGGCGTTTTCGCCCCACTGTGCGCCATAGGAACGCCATCGTTGGATTGCCGTTAGGTAGCGCTGTCCTGCGTACCAGAAGTCAACGTGAGCGTTGACGGAAGTTCAATCTTTGAGACAAATGCGATAAGTATTTAATATCGCGGGGGTGCTGTTGGTATACGAGAAAAACTAACGCCGTTTACACTTTTTTTAAATATAAACTTTTGCTTTCGCGATGCAATATTCATTTGGCTGTATTTATGTGTGTTCGTTCTGCGACTATAGAAATTTTCATGAAACAATTAAGGAACTTTTGTTTTCAAGAACTAAATCATTTAAGTCACATTATCAACGTTCCGAAGTGAAAATTTTGGCTTCTGATAAAGCTGCCTCTAATATAACAATAACGACACGAAAACAATGCTTCTTTCGCAACTACTAAACGTGTTATCACCCTATGTTTTGAACAAAGCTTTTCCATTAATAAAATCTCTTAGCCTTTTGTTAAAACGAGTTTTACGTCCTTTATTTAAAACAGCACAAATTCTTTGTCCAAATTTGTATTATTTCTCCCAAAGGAGGAAAGGTCTTTCTGCTTTGAAGAAAGAAACAGAGAACGAACAGATAATAGTTCGTTTAAAACAATGATGATAACAAAAGAAGATTCATCATGGTCATGCGTAAGTGTAAGTAACATATAATATGAGTAACTTTTGTTTGAAATTAAAATTCTATTTAGATTAAATATTCAAGAGTGCTGAAAATGTTATACTTTACTTAGGAAGAATTATCTGAAAGAATTAGCATTTTATTTTAAAATCCTTTTTGCTAACTAAGAGATAATTGATTGGTAATTTGATAATTAAGATAAATTGATTGAAGCCATAATACTTTGATAGAAAATTAAATCAATTCAACCAGACAAATTGAGTCAGTGTTTAATTGTATCACTATCATAAATCCATCTTTTTAGATTATTATTCATACTACTAAATCTCATTCAAAAAGAAATTAAGAAAGCGTAAAATTTTAAAAGTTATACCACATTCACTTAATCATCTTTGGTATCAGGAACTCCTGAGTATCCTGCATACACGATATGTTTTTTTACATAGCAATTTATTGCTATGTAAATTTTTCTTTAAAAGGTTTTTGATAGAAACAATTATTAAATAGATAGAATTTAATTTTCAGTGTTTTCAAGAAACATCTATAAGTCTGCTGAAGTAAAATTTTAATAGTTAATGACATTTTAACCAATAGTCATTTTTAACAGAAAAAAAAAGACCGTGTTTAGGAAAATGTGTCCAAAAGCAAAAATTTCACTTCAGTAAACACATAAATAAAATGCTATGAAATTTTCAGAGTAATAAGTAAAATAATTGTCTAGAAAAAGGAACATGAATTTTTAGAAGTAACGTTTTGTTAAATCTGCGTTCGAAAGTAAAATTGTACGTACAGTTTAATGCATTCCGACTCCATTAATATTTAAACTGAATTACTTTTAATCTGCATAGAGACATGAATTCAGTGGTGCTTGAATACTCTTGATTTGGATAATTAAGTACATAAAAACTGAAACATTATTTTTTTTAGGTTTTAGCGTACCGACTCCCCTTAAAGAATAATGGTTCATAATCACCATATCTAAACGTTTAAAGCTAAATAATAATCTAACTTCGTAAAAATATTGTTCTACCCCACATAACTTGCCCCAATAAAGAAAAGAAATAAAACATGCAAAAATATTTAACGTCTGCAAAAAAAAATTAAAAGTGATCTTACAAAGAATAAAAAGTAAAAATTTAAAAAAAACGAATAGATTAAAAAAAACTCGATTTTCATTTGCAAAAAAAAAAAAAAAAATCAGCCGATAATATTTATTTCCAGAAAGGCGATTTTTTTCTTTCAAGAATTTCGTCTTCATGAATTTCATTAGCCACGCTGCAATGTATCAACTGAGTCGTTATCTACTAAAAACAAAGGTAATAAATTGATTTGAGAAACGTTTGACAGTGCGCAAAATGAAATTGATTGCTCAAAAAAAAATCATAATTGTGTGCTAAAACAAGAATAAAAATTTTACTCGTAAATATTAGATACATAAAAAATCATAAATACTGAATAAAACTAAATTCTCTGACTTACTTTCGAAAAGCCCTCTACTTTCGCCAAGTATTGAAAATCGTTAAACAGTTCTTATCACTCAAAATCTCTTTCTGTCTTCACAAGATACTTAGATACGCCATCAAAGTTTCAACACCCGTGGACACTTCATAGTCTTCTAAAATCCCTGCTGATTTTTTTAAACGAAATCGAATGAAATTTTTTGACAGATAGGGAAGACTTTTTTTACTATGAACTTTTTTGCTACTTATGCACTGACAGTGATAGATCGCGTGTTATTTTATCAGATGAATTCTTAAAAATAATCTTTTAAATTTCCCATGCGAAACCATTTTAGGAAGCAAAGCTGCGCTCAAAGCGTTTTACGACAGGTGCTGAAGAAACGAATAACACCTGAAACTTTAAATAAATTATTCATGTCTTGTAAATATTTCAATTAGTTCATCTTCCTATAAGACTATAATAATTTTCACGTATCTGTAAGCGTTCAAATCTGTATAGTCTGTAATTTTTCACCGAATTTAAACCTAATGTTCCAAGAGGACTTTGCTTTTAGTTAAATTGCTCTTTTCTACTAACTTTTTGTAAGCCATCTTTAGTACCACTATCGTTGCAGTAATTCGTTAACTTCACTGTAAAAATGATTCAGAAACGTTCTGGAAAATAATAGGCAGGTGATGTGCCCAATTTCTGCTAGTAACATATCTCGCAAAAACCAGGAACGTTTTTCGTTAAAATTCAGTAACCTTCCTCAGATTATCCTGAAAAATCTAGAAATCTTCCCATATAAAGCTAGTTTTGTCTCGGGAATTTCAGAGTAAACTTAGGTACGGATAATATAACAGCTCCAAAAGCTGTATTGCAAACACGACCAAAGCTAAGCCAGAATTGCAATTCTAGCAAGCTACATAACTTAAAGACTTATTCACTCACTTTGGGAACTTAAATCAGTCTGGACGAGCCGCGATCGAATTACAGCTGATACACGTTATAAATACTGTCAGTTAATCTTTAAACTGGGAGCTAAAAATATTTTTTACAACAGTTAAAAGTCTGCATTAATGCAACTTGTAGTAGTTCAGAAAACTTTTTGACAATGATACTCGATATTTCCAGGAAATGTAAAAAAACCATTGAAATTCCGAGACGTACTCAGTAAGAAACAGTAGCGTTTCTCAGTAACGTTTCGGAAAAACTCAGTAAAATGCTTAGTAACGTTTCGGAATTTTTTTCCAGTGTTCGTACAACGAAAAAAACGATAAAAAAATAATACGTTCGGTGTATTTAATAAAACCCATGTTTTCAAAGTACAAAATTATTAATAGAACTGCATAAATATGCTTTCAGCGTACAGACATTCAAATTTGGAAGAAACTTTTAAATAGCATGCGCTTTTTAACAGTGATATAAATGTTTTAGTTTTCTGAAGATTAAAGCAAAATTACATCGGTCGTTCCATACAGAAATACTGTGCCTTTAGCAAATAATTAGTGCTCAACAATCAAAAATTCAACTCATTTAATAGACTTTTTTTAACCCCCGACACACAAAGGAAGGGGGTTATAAGTTTGACGTGTCTGTGTATCTGTGTGTCTGTCTGTGGCACTCTAGCGCCTCAACGAATGGACTGATTTTGAAGAAAAAAATTTGTTTTTGAAAGGACAGTTGATCGAGAGTGTTCTTAGCTAGGTTGCATCTTTGGATGACATTAATTAACGAAGAAACTAATTAAAAACCTCTATAAAACATTTTTCGTGATTTTTGCATTGAAAACATAGTTAAAATTTTAATATTTAATACGAAAATGTAGAGAATTTCTTTCCGCGTCTGATAGAATGTGTTTGGAACTTCCATGTTTCATACAATTCAAATTACAACGTTTTTTTAAAAGCAGATTTTAATAACGGCTAAGCCTTTATTCATGCGTTTGATAACCGAATTCATTGTTGGCCGACAAGGAAATTAAAAGCAATGAAATTAAAAAAAATTATCTGTTTCCAGTTTCTATTCAATAGCAAATAAAATATTTGACATTGATTTTTAATAATATAAGGCTTTTAAAAGGATTTTCAATTTTCGGTCTTGATTCTTCTACAGTTGCGACTCAGTCGGGGGTTTTTTAAATCTTTAATTTTATCGTTGCTTGTATTGTGAAATTTTGTATCTACCCACTATAAAAGTTCCACTTAAAATATAGTCATGTAAGTAAAGAACTAGATTGTATTAAAATAATAATCAAATGTAAAAAAATACATTAAAAATTCGATAATAATACTTTTGTATGACATAAATTATAGCCATGCTATTGCATGAACCAACTATTATAGGCGCTACATGTAATTCAAAAGATTTCCCGTTCCCTAGATAAGTTTATAACGTAAAGAGAAAATATTTCCCCAGAATTTAATTACTGCATAATTACCACACTTAAAATAATTTTGGAGAGTCCTGAATGTAATTAACTCTGTGAACTTGCTAATATGCTTTACGCCAAGCAACTTCCTTTTCGGCGGTTTTTCCCCTTTTAATGATTCGTAAATCCCTTTGTCGTGTTCTGCCATTAATCACTGTCGATGTATTGAAAATGGCAGTTTTAAAGTTGCCAGAACTTAAATACAGAACTAGTGTGATTTTTAAAATAAAATATAAAAAGTTATTCTTATTGTGAGTTAAATCTTTATTGAATGCTAGCTGAGCCAGCAAATGTTGTTCTGCCATATAAGTATTTTCTAGAGAATATTTTGGTTGTTAATTGAAAAATAACGAATGTATTATAAATCATAGACAAACTTTTTGTATCGTTAAAAATTTGGCACAAACTGCTTTGTGATACAAAACAAAAGCAGAATAAAATGTCAAAACGACGCGACGTCACGCTCCGGCTAAACTCCATAGAGTAAAGAAAATGCATAGAGAGGCAATCGCTATACTAAGAAATTGAAGTAGAAATTGAAGCCGGAAGTCGCACCGCTGTATCCCAAAATCCTTAGCCTCTTCTGGATATCATGAGATACACTTTGATTTAAAACATTCCATTACTGAATCTCAATCGGTTGTTAATATAAACTTAGATATTTTATTGCAAATTTATGAGGCACGTTTTTGAAATTGCACTAGAACATGAATTAAAATGTAAACCAATCCGCCAGCTACTTTATTTGTTTGTTATCATAACCCCACCCATAATTGCACCGCTGTATCCCATAATTCCGGCTTCAATTTTATCTTCTTTTTACTACATACTCTCTATGTAATTTTTTTTACTCTATGGAAAACTCTCAATGATTTAAGAAATTTTTGCTACCATCTTCTGTTTGTTTACAAATAAAATGTTTAAAATGAATTTAATCAAGGCTTTTATAATGATTTTGAATAATAGTTTTCAAAATGATTTTCAACGATGATTTTTACTATGATTTTCAACAATGGTTTTTACAATGAATTTCAACAATGATTTTTACAATGATTTTCAAAAAAAAAAAAGTTCAAAAACGTTCTGGATAGGGACACCCTGATTACCTAGTGGTAAGAAATATACTTTACGACCAATTCTCATACCTACCAAATACACATAAATATTTTCATAAAAATCGGTCGAGCCGTTTTGGAGGAGTTCAAACACTAACACCGTGACAGGAGATTTTTATTTATTAGATTTTAAAAGATAATCAATTATACTGTTTTAAAACATATTGTTTTTACATTTAGCCTAAAGGAAGAAATAAAATCACAAAAATTAAGAAATTGTAATGCAAAACAGGTAATTAGGGTTGCAACGGATATTCAATCATGATACGGCTTACTTCATTCCCTTTTAATATACCTGATAACTGGCGGTAGAGGGATTTTACAATGAATTACACCAGTATATCCGGTATAAAATTATGTATGGAGAAGTGAAATGAATATCGCGCAAAAATTAATTGTCGCGTACGCTACTCAGGAACCCAAGCCATTTCAGTGCATAGCGAGTAAGGATTTAAGGCAGAAGAGATCAGTTCCTTGGAGAGTGTGGCCCCCGAATGGGGTGGAGTAAGCCTTAAGTTTGACTGATGGTAGCAGCTTTATCTATATAGTTTACGCATAACTCTGAAGATAAGGCGGGAAGACTTAAGAACGTTGTACTCATTGTAAGTGCTAAGATGGTCCATAAGAATTTCGGACCAACGAATTTAAAGAGCACATACTCCTCATGTGCAGAGTGGCGTCACTGGGCCCCAAACGCCGATTCCTAAGATTCTAAGATTGCTAACGCCTATTCCACAAGGCTATATTTTCTCTCCCCTCTCCCACTTTCTTTCGAAAACTGCAACATTTTAAATAATTTGCAATTCGCAACTCCAGCGCTCGAATACGCTACATTGCGGTGATTTACAAAACTGCCGAAAAAACTAAAATATTGCTACATTGCGTTCCACGTACACTGTTAAAAATTTTCCGGAAAATTTACGGTAATTGTTACTGGCATCCATGTTGCCAGTAACTATTACCGTAAAAATCAAATGTTACTGTAAAATTTTACGGTTTCCTCGGTAGGCCACAGCAACCAGTTGGCGCTGCGATCGCTTATTTCTCCGGTATAAATTACCGTAAAAATCAGCGATGCGTCGGCGATGCAATTTTACAGTAACAATTACCAGAAAATCTTCCTGAATTTTTAACAGTGTATGTCTGCTGACTTAAACATAGGCAGTTTGTTCTGAGTATTTATTAACGCATTCGATGTGTCTTGGATTGCTTTCAGCAACAGAAAGTGTTCGAGCTCCTCAAAATAATGTTAGTTTTCATTATTTCCCTCTAAAAAGTGATTTGATTGAGAAATGGTGAAAGTGCGTTAACACCAGAAAACTCTGGATTAGCAAACTTGGATAACATTATACCAAGTAAAAAATTTTATTTTTTTGTGTGAATTTGTAAGAATATGGGTATATTTTTTAACCTTAAATTAATTTAACAAACCATATTTTACAGCAGCTTTTAGTTGGAATAGACAGTATGCAAAATTTTTTCTTGAATATATTATCGTAGAACGAAATGAAAAATGTTTAACCTAGAAGGAATTTATTTTGTTGCTTTTATTCTCAGCTGAAAGGTTTCGTCAAATTTGTTTAGGGTTATAGTTTTAGTATTGTGCGAGCTAAGTATCCTTGGCGAGATTCCGCCCATGTTAGTTAAACCATTTTTATTTTTTATCATGAGTGGAATAAAATGGTAGAAAGATTACAGAATTCGATAAGTAAAAAGAAATAATGGTAGATCAATTGAAAAGAAAACTACCACCATATATCCGTGAGAATTTTGTTGATGATTTGTATAGCATGACATAATTAAATCATAACTCAGAAATTAGAAACATACCAAACAGAAAAATTTAAAATGAACCAATTCGGCAATTTGAGAAAAATAACTCAGCTACAAATGCAAAACAATTAGCGCTAGCCAAGCAAGGCAAAGAAGTATCATCTTCTTTTGACAATAATTCGTAATGTCATATAATTAAATTTTCTAGCATTAATTGTTATTCTTGTCAGGCCACAATTATTATTTAGTTTTATCAAGAATTGATAAATATCGAATTCAACATCGTGGAAATGGCTGCTTAGAACTACGAACTGCGTATTTTGCATTAATTTCTAACGTTTAGTAATGCTTCTTGAATTCTCATTTCTTTCTACGTGAGCCAGAATATCAACAAGATTTTGAAAATTAATTTAAAAAGAATAAAGCGAAAAAATCATGCACACGAACAAAATTTACTGGACTTATTAGCATGTTCTTCCTTACCACATGCGTTTGTTTTAGTTTTTTCGTCCGCCATTAGACAGTGACTGCAGTGCCCACTATAGTTCGTTGGAGTTGCGAATATAAAACAGCGCATGGTGTAATATAAAGTTATTTGCTAGTAAAATAAAGCTTAATATTCAGGGTGTTCCAAAAATGGCTGATAATAATCAATAAAAACTAAACGCGCAGCGATAGAAATATACGCTTGTTGCATTATGCTTGGGACAGCAGTAAATTTTCAGACAGTCAAACTTTCAAAATTAGTTAGAATGCTCCTCAACAGATGGCGCTGCAGGTATTTAGAGGAGGCTGCAAATGTGTCTGTCTGAAAATTTACTGTTTTTCCAAGCATATTGCCAATAAACAGTGAATTTCTGTCACTGCCCGATAAGTTTTTATTGATTTTTCACATATACCGGCCATTTTGGCGATCTTATAGGACTGCGTTTTCCTTCATACCTTTTGAAATACCTGCAGCGCCATCTGTTGAGGAACGTTGTAACTAATTTTTAAAAAATGTCTGTCTGAAAATTTACTGTTGTCCCAAGCGTAATGCAACAAACAGTATATTTCTATCGCTGCCCGTTTAGTTTTTATTAATTTTTCAAATATATCAGTCATTTTTGGAGCACCTTGTAAATAAAAAGATCGGATTTGTTTTAGCATTTTTCATGCTATAAATTTATCTTGTTAATGCATAGAAAACTAAAGGGACAAATTACCCACTGTGTTTCCGGATCGTTAAATTATGGTGGAAAAAAAACCATGTATCCAGCATTCCTTTGCAGAATTCGGTTGCTGTTTTTTCCTCATATATTCATCCTTTTAATTTTAAGAAAAATACTGTCTACGCTAGTGAGATTACCAGGAAAAAGTTGTAAAATTAATTGCACTGGTTTCCCTCTCATTTAAAGGAGATATATAATTCCTTTAAAAACTGGAAGTAATTCCTAAACATCATCACTGCTACCTACATCGACTTCAGCTGCAGTGATAAATTGATATGACATAACTAATAGTTATGATTTAAAAAACGGTGCAGATTATTATCAGATTGAGATATCAAGTACCGACATTAAAAAATTATATAAGAAAACTAAAGAAAATTCAGCAAAGTAAAAATATACATTACAGATAGCTAATTAATCAAAAGAAAACTTTTAAAAGAAATGATAAAAAATGTACTGGTATAAGGCTGGATATCCAGCTGAAATGTGATGCGGTGAATTTTGCTTCTTATGAGACAAATAGATTCGTTTTTATTGCAATAAGCTAGCTGACTCACTGCTAATACTTTACTTATAATGCTGTGCTAAGAACTACGAGGGTTTTTTTTTTTTTTTTTTTCAAAGTCCGATCGATCGCGAAGTGAAAACTAGAAAGTCAAACCGATGACGCTGTGCGTAGATTTGTTGCGCAGTCTCTCAAGTAAGATTGTTCAGAGTATCAGGTCTTTGTGGTTATTTCGGAGCACGCAGTGAACGAGGAACTGCGTCTCCCGCTAAGTGTGAAGTGCGTGCTGTAATTCAATTTCTGAATGCTGAAGGAAGGGCAATTCAGAACAAACTTAGAGGAATAATGTGATCAGGCATTGTCCTTCTGCACGACAATGCGCGCTCATACACTGCTGCTTTAACAAAAAAAACCTCCTGCAGTAGTTTCGCTGGACAGTGTTTGACAATCCTCCTTTCAGCCCAGACTTGGCGCGTCTTCCGATTACCATCTCTTTGGTCACATGAAACGCTGGCTAGGAAGACAGACGTTTGGCTCCGACGTCAAGCTGCAGAACAGCGTACAGAATTACAGACTAAAATCATAGGCGGCTGCCTTCTATGACGAGGGTATCGAAAAATGTGTATCATGCTTCGACAAATGTCTTAATCGGAGCGGCGACTACGTCGAGAAGTAGTTGGAAGGTGTACGTACATATTGCAAATAAAAGAGTTTCCATTGTCTTTGTGGTTTTCATTTTGCGATGGATCGGACCTTAAAAAAAATAACCCTCGTATATAGGATGTGCACAAATGTTGGTCCTGATTATTAAAAAAAAAAAACATATTTTCGAAACTTCTGCAGATATTGTAATATGAAATACATAAGTATAAGAAGAAATGTACAAAGTTTTATTTTTTTCAGTTACACATTTTCAATGTGAGGCTCTCTTGTTGTACAACAAACATCTAATTTGCGTGTGGAAAGAAAGGAATTAGAGTCCCGTTCGTTGCACACACTTTACTTACTTTGTGGTAAAAATTATATAAGGCGAGCACAAACAGGGTGAGTTACAAATGTTCGATGTGAGGTCCTTGTGCTATGCAACAAAAATCTAATCTGCACGTGGATTGAATAACTCAATAGAGTTGTTTCCTTCAGTCAAAAGTACTACTTTAAGTCACTGAAGTTGACTGAATGAGCAAAAAAAATAACATGGACCCAGAAAGTACTTTTATTTTCCCAACATTTAATTTTTAATGAATATTTTATAATGCCTGATTTTTCAAACAAGGTGGGGTCTTTATGACGTCACAAAGGATGTACTTTGGCGCGCATTCCACTGGCGCACTGAATGCTGACGCTTGCTGAATACCTCAATTTCAGGTTACGATTTCACAGAAGCGGTTTAAATATTGCTATATTCGCTTGCTATCAACCATATCGTTGCCCCTACATGTCAGTATAGAAGAGAATTAAATACTGAGCTCTACGCTAATGGCATCAGTGAATGGATTTCATCACTTGTGTTGTCATGTGCAGAAACGTAAAAAATGAAATTGCGTCTGAGCACCGATTAAAATAATTGTTGAAAAATACTATTTCTAGTCAAATTATTTAACAAATGGTCAAATCCTATGTTTTCAAACATGCTTTTTCAGAAAAAAAATACTTTTAAAATTTCAGAACCAACCCCATTTTTGAATTACAGTCTTGTTTGCTGCGCACGTCGCGTTATTTCCTTTTATGAGATTACGCCAAACACTTTGTGTATCACCCGTGATGTCGAAAACACTACAGGAAGTCCAAGATTTGCTCATATTTTGAGGGATTTTTTTTCTTTTTTTGTTATTTGTACCATGTTTATGTGTTCTTATCGATAAATATTTATTTAATTCTTTTTATTATTATCTTACGTTTGTAAACTGGCATTAAATACACTGCAAAAAAAATCCAAAACGTTACTGAGCATTTTCGTGCAACGTTTCAGGAATTCAATGGTTTTTACCCACTTCCTGGAAAAATCAAGTACCATTGTCAAAACGTATCCTGAATTGCTACAAAGTCCATGAATGCAGACTTCTTACTGTTGCGGAATGATTAACTCAGCGTATTTATAACGTGTATCGACTTCTAATCGGTTACGACCCGTCCATGCTGATTAAGCTCCCAAAAGGGAGCGTATAAGTATGGACTATGTTGCTTTGCAAGTTTTGCAGGCGAGTAATATTCTCGATACTTGCTTGCAATTCTGGCGTAGCTTTGGCCATATTTGCATTACTGCTTCCGGAACTTCCTTCATAAATCAGAAAGGTGCCAAGCTATTATATTATACCAACCTCAGTATACTATAAAGTTCTAGAAACTCGACTGGCTTCAAACGGAAAGGTATCTGAATTTTTCAAGAAGCTTCCGGGATAGTTTCAGGAAGTTTACTGCATTTTAGCGGAAAACGTTCCTGGTTTTTGTAAGGCTTAACTCCCGGTTTAAAGATTGACTGAGAGTATTTATGAGGTGTATCGTCGTCAGTTCGGTTACGGCTCGTGCATGGTGGTTAAACTCCCAAAGGGAGCGAATAAGTACGGACTACGTAGCTTTACAAGAATTTCATTCAAGTGAGATACTTGATAATTACTTGCAATTCTGCCTTAGCCATGTTTGCAATTCTGCTTTTGGAACTGCCTTAAAGAATCAGGAAGGTGCCAAGCTGTTATATTATCAATACTTAAGATTACTCAGAAGCTCCAGAGACACGACTGGCTAAACGGAAAATATCTGGATTTTTCAGGAAGGTTACTGAATTTTAGCGAAAAACGTTCCTGATTTTTGCGAGATATGTTACTGGCAAAAACTGGGCACATCAGCTGCCTCTTATTTTCCAGAAACGTTTTTGAATCGTTTTTACAGTGTGGGAAACATCTACTTGTAACTGAATACAACTTGGTATTTCTTCTTTAAATTCATGCGTCATACGTGGAATATTTTCGAGAAAAAAAATTTAAATTGGGTGCAGTATTTGTGCTCACTCTGTATTTATTTCAGTAATATTCTATTAACCTTTTAAACGCAACTAACCTTTTCTTTTCACTAGCAATCATACCCCATGGGTTCTAGAACATTCTGAGTAATCTAATCATATGTTTTGAAAACGATCTGAAGGGACACTAGAGTATGGAGACACGCAGGGACACGCCCAAAGCATAAAATACGTTTTCATAAATACTTTATCTGGTGCTAACAACTTCATACATTTTTTTATTATTATTATTTCATGGCGAATCAAGCCACAGACAGTCACTTTCATCTATTTATAAATACTTTTATGCTTCACTATTTCAATCACGTAAATTAATTAATTTTTTATGCATTCTTCTAGCATATAATTTGCTGTTTCTCTGCAAACAAGTTATATGTCTATATATTTTTCCACTTTTACAAATAGTTTCTTCTGATTATTAAAATATGGTAATTATTCCAAACTTTCCCGTATAGTATAATCAGTATTATTCTAATGTTATACCCTGGAGCACATTGAGGTATTTGTGGACAAGTTTTTACTTTTAATTCGTAGTAAAATGCTCGATAAATATTTGTGATATTACCAATAGTACTGCATTTAAAACGAAAGAACTTTAAAGCAAAAGATATCTTAGTTCAGTTTGAAGAAATCTAGTTTTTCAAGACATGCTCAGTGCCTCCTCTTTCCCTAAAATACAATTTTGTATCATTTATTACTTTTTATTCGATGCTTTTTTTTTTTTTTTTGTAAAAACACTTTTTTATTTTCTTATTAATTTCGTTCTGAAGTATATAAACATCAGCCTTCTGCGTCTTAACCCAAAGATAAATGAACATAAAGTTTAACATTGCATTGCGTCTTTCACTCTCACAATATGGTTTTAATCTCAGAATATTGAGAAATAATTTGAATAGATAATGAAGAGCTAAATAACAATCCTATTTTGTAATTTCTTAGTTTCATTTCTACTCGAATATTTTTAAGGCGGTTTGCAACAATAAATAAAATACCAAAGAAACAAATTCATTTATTAAGATATTATATCTTTATTGTATTACTTACTAGCGGTACCAGCACGGCTTTGCCCGTAGTAGAAAAATAAAAGGTCATATGGTTAGCCTGTATATTTAGAAATAATGGATGATGAATTTCTCGCCAATTTGCTATATTCATTTGCTCGCCCATGTTATGGTAATTTGTTCGTCCACGTCATGATAATTTTCTCGGTAAAATGTTCTTAAAATTGGAATATAAAAAGAACATAGTCAAATTTTCAAAAAATCGTTTCGAGGTGCACACCCCCTGCTGCAAACTAATTCCGTGCCAAATTTCATAAAAATCGACCGAACTGTCTAGGCGCTATGCACGTCACAGACATCCGAACATCCAGACAGAGATCCAGACTTTTAGCTTTATTATTAGTAAAGAAAAGATAGTGTTCCTATTATTCTATGATAATGTTATCTTTCTTGACTTCAGTATTTTTATGTACCACCTTCGATTTATAGACTATTCTTTCTCATTATTTTTCACTGTCTAAAACTTTCGTTAAATGCAAAAAATGAAATACTGCACGTAATTTGTTAAGTTTTGACCCTAATAAATTAATATTTGAAAGTCATTTTCCATGGTCCAGGATCTTAGAACTTTTCTCGGATTCAAAAGATTATTTTTTAAAAGAAACTTAAGTCATGCGTGAACTATTTTCCCGCTGTGTCGCATTTATTTTGGGGATTCAAACCCAATATTTTTTTTTCTTTAACACACGAGTGACCATCTTGAAGTTTATTTTCGCCCCGGTTTAAAACTGCGGTGGTACAATAAATTCCTAAAGCTTTCAAAAAGTTTTGGAATTTCGAGTCAGATGTCTAAAGTTGTTTTTTATTTGATGGAGGCGTTTCTTTGGCTATTCGATGATTTAAGTCTTTCTTTTTTACGACCACAACAGTGGACAGCAATGGGGAAAGACTTTGAAATATTTCTAATCTAAATCCTACTTTATTTCAAAATAACTTTTCAGCGATGTTCAGTTACCATGCCGCCGTTTTCTTTACGAGTTTTGTAAATGATATAAGAACATAATATCTTTCTCAAATTACATATCAAATTACAAGGGCGTTTTTTGAATCAGAAAGCTTGAAGGAATTTAATTTTAAAAAAAGTGTGAAAATATTATTTAGAGCTTACTTTTTCTTTTATACAGCATCTCTCTTTCCAAAAACAATTTTCTTATGTTAATAAGTTTAATTGTTTCTCTTTTGTTTCAAAAGTTTTGAAGCTTCAAAAACAAATTGCTCAAAAAAGGGTACCACTTACCCTAACCAACCATAGTTCTCTTCATTTACGGGTTTATTCATTTATTGACGCACTTAAAGCGTATTCATTCATTAACTCAGTCATTGGCTCCCTTTATTTATAAATTTACTCATTTATTCAGTCATTTAAGTATTCTTATTCATTCATACATTTTTTCTCATGCATTTAGTTTATTAATTTATTTATTGCTTCATAATTTATTCCTTTAACTCTTTCATTCGTTTATCATCTATTTAATTACTTTCTTGAGAAATATTTTCAAAATTCAAAAAGAAGTTAGTTTATTAGAAAAATATTTTTTGTTTTATGTCAGAAACTTTTTTTGACACTTTTCCCTATTAAAAAATAAATAAATAAATAAATTATATATATATATATATATATATATATATGTAAACATATATATATATATATATATATATATGTTTGTATATTTTGAAAAAGGTAAATTATCTCAACTGTTTCACATTGCCCTTCCTTTTAAGATGTGCATCCCCATTTTTTAAAAAGATTCTGTTAAAAATATATTTTTTTTCTGATTTTCCGCTAAATAACAGCCGTTCTTCTTGGTTAAGGCAAGAATTAAAAGTTCGCTGCTTTGTTTAATTAGATGTCACTATCAGACATATTATGCGACACCATCAATTCTGCCATGCATTCATAATCCATTAGCGTGAGCCTTTTGGATTTGGAAAGACAGCAGAAGGAGAATTCATTTGTTCTGCTGTCAGATGAAGAAAAGCTTGTTGGTGCACATTTCACTGCTATTCGCTAATAGCTTGTGATTTGGTACACAATGGAAATCGTAGGAAATACAGACAGCAGGGTGAGAAAAAGTTAATTTAGATGGATTTATATTTAAACGCTAATTGTTCATTGCAATGAATATAAATTAAACTCATATAAGCGAGAAATATATTTACTATTTAATGTTAAGAGTTTTTGTGTTTTTGCTATTAATAACTCTTTTGAGTTAAATCATTTAGTGCACTAATAGTTTATGCTTCTAAAATGTCCAAAATGCATTTTTTGAACGAAATAACATATTTTATGCTGTAAGAGCGTATTGAAGCGCAAATAGCAATGCACATATGTTTGGTTAAAAAAACTATTTTCACTGCATTACCATATAATCTTTTGTGAAAAAGTTAGTTTAAATTTAAATTGATGTTCTCCAACAGTATAATGTATTTTAATATTCAAAACAAGAAACTTGGGGGGTGGGGAAGGGAAATTTGACTCATGACTACTAAAACTTATGTTTTCAATCTCAAAAACCTCTTTTATTTACTTAATTAGAACCAAATAAAAGACTCATTCAATAATTTTATTTACATATATGTAAGAAAACGGGGTTGAACATCCTCATAACTCTTGAAAAACCCTTTTTTCATTAAAAGTTTATGAGCATGATTGAATTTTAATTCTTATATGTGAATGCATTTTTGTTATTTATATTTATGCAATCTCCAGATAATCTACTCGCGTCACGTCATTTCAATAAGCTCCCATTGCGAGCTGTGAGCTCAATAACGACCTTTAATCATTGCCTCTTGCTCAATTCACAATAGGGATTTGTCTACTCATACCATCAGCTTTGTGTCTTTAGAGAAAACGAGAACGTAGCAGGCAATTGAAATAATGCTTTTATCATCTAGCAAAGTATTGATTAGTCTAGCGTTTATGGAAGACTAAAATGAACGCAGCAAAGCTGATCAACAAACAGTTCGTGGGTTATTTCGGAAATCAGGAGAACTATCGCACCACCGAAATACAATTTAATAGTTAGAAATTTGCAAGCTTAACATTTCTGATATTTTCTGCTGAGAAATTTGTTTAAGTTTAATAAACTCATATTGACATATACCCATTCCCAAAAACATAGACACTAGCATAAAAGACAATGGACAGTTACAATATGAATAGAGGGATTTTTATTTCATTTTTGTATAACAAACAGTTCGTGAAACACAAGTTAGGGTTCATTTATTAGAAAAAACAGCATGTGTTGAATTCATTTAGAAAAACAGAAAATAAGGTGTTGCAAAAATCTAGACACTTTTTAATTTATGAACAATACAATCACTTCGCGATACCTCGAAGTTCGATAGCTCGAATATTACTACACTGTAAAAAAGTTCCGAAACGTTACTGAGTATTTCCGTGTAACGTTGCGGGTTTTAAATGGTTTTTATCCACTTCCTGGAAAAATCAAGTATCATTGTCAAAAAGTTTCTCGAATTGCCGAATGCAGACTACTCTCTCTTGTAAAAAATAGCTTTAGCTCCCAGTTTAAAGATTAACTGAGCGTATTTATAAAGTGTATCGGATACAGTTCGGTTACGATCCGTCCATTCTGATAAGGCGTCCGAAGGGAAAATATCAGTCTAGGGACTACGTAGCTTTGAGAGAACTGCAGGCAAGTTAAATTCTTGATACTTACTTGCAATTCCGTCTTAGCAATGGCCATGTACGCAATACTGCTTTTTGAGCTTTCATGGAAACTCAGGAAGGTGCTAAGTTATAGTATTATTTTTACTTAGGTTTACTCTAAAGTTCCAGAGTTTCAATTTTTAAGCTTCTGTGCATGACATCACAAATAATGAACTGTCACTGACTGTTGCCATTAGTGCAAAGTGAAATATTGAATTCACATCTTTATTCTCTTATACTAGCATTGATACAATTGACAGCAAGCGTAGAGCGCAATACTTAATTCGCTTCTGAATTATCATGACGTGGAAAATGCTGTTAACAGCAAGCGTAAGCATTCAGTGCGACAGTGGGATATGCGCCTAAGTTCATCATTTGTGACGTCATACGGACCATACCTTGTTTGAACTATCGGACATTTTAAAAAATTAAATAAAAAATAACTGTTGGTAAAATGAAAGTATTTTCTGGGTCCATGTTTTTTTTTTTTTTTTTTTGCTCATTGTATCAACTTTAGTGACTAAAAGTAGTACTGTTGACTGAAATAAACAACCCCATTCGAACAATGAAATTTTTCCCAAAAATTCAGCAAGAAAAAGTGGAAAATTCAACATGAAACGATGATATACCATAAACTGATGATAAACATGCCTATAAAAGTCACTAGTTAACGTCTATATCGCACATTCTTAATTGTGATAAAACAGTTCAGAATTTGTTCATTTACTGCAATATATGCTGATCTATTTCCCACTAGGGAAAAACAATGAAGAAACATTTTGTTCTTGGAACACTAATGCCTTAACCCTGAGTTATTTACGTCTTTTATTAACATGTCACGTAATGGAGCTAGTTCCTCTGGGTACTCTTTAATACAGTCATTAAGAGCAATAACGAGTTCTGATGTATTTATAACTTCAAGAATTGAAATGAACAGTCCTTAATTGCTTCCACAGGAATAACAAATTTATTTACATCGTTTTTTAGATAACTATATTTTCAGTGCTGCATGTGTCTTCTGCACCATCTCATAAATTTGGATAAACTTAAATGAGAAATGAGTTTTTGGCCCTTTCATTTTTCAATGAGAATTCTCACAACATTGCGTTTCTTGTCGAGCAAGTACTGTAACGGAAAACTTTTTGGAGTAAATTTCAATCTTTTTTTCAGTTTTTTTTTTTTAATAAAAGTAATCAAACTGCTAAAATTTATGAAGAAATATTATTCTATACTTAACTAGCGCTCGTTTCTAAATTATGTGACTTGCAAATTTTTGAAATTGAAATGTAATTGCCTATGTTTTATACTTTTCGAACCGTGTTTATGCATAAAAGTTCAATTGATTATTTTCTGTCTAAAAGCATTAGTTATGTCGACTCAATTTAAAAGTATGAAAAAAAAACAGTTTTTACGAACGTTTTTCAAATCAATCAACAAAATTTTTGAACGTCTTCTTTTAAAACTTATATGCACAAAAACAAGTAATCTCAAAAATTCATAATATAACGCCGCCCGTTCCAAAAGAACTATTTTAAGTGTGAATTTTGATTGAATGTGAGTGAAGTTCATCGCTGTAACGCCATTGCATGCATGATTAGCCATTCATAGTAAAAGAAATCCTTTATTTAGATCTAGTGACAATTTTATTTGCTAGATTTAAAACATCTGCAATGCAAAACGTCGAATAACATTTCTCTATTTGGTAGTATTGAATCCAAAACACGTTTCTTCAAATACAGTGAAGGGGCACCGTTTATAAGTTTCTCTTTTATACGATTTTATAAACTACTAGCAAAAATACCCGGCGTTGCCTGGGTCAGTAATAATTATTAGAAAAAATCGTTACTTGCTTTTGTTTTCTGCTTTAAGTGAAAGAATTTAAAACACATCTTTTTGACGTGATTAAAAATCGAGTTTCTTCCTTACCCATAAAACTAAAATAGCAATTAGTATAAAGAACAAAGTAGTATTGATTTAGAAACGAAAGCACTATATTTAAGCATATACAAATTTAAAAAACATGAAATTAATCTTCTCATGTTTAAAAAGATTAATCTGTTGATACTTTTTTTTTAACATGGAGTCTAAAACCTTCTCTGTATGGCTAATGAAGTACGAAGTGATTAAAAAATAGTAGCTGCGCTCGTAATCCCCTTATACTTGCTTTAGTTATTTCGGGAAATTTCAATCATTGTGGCTCTTGGTGCGATTTTACCGAATTTGCGAAAGTCGTTTCGGGGTACCTTCGATGATGCTCCCCCATTCTTTCCATACTTTGTAAAACGATATGATATTAATTTTCGTTACAGAGATATTCGCCAGATGCTGAGATATTTTTGGTCACCATAAAATGGCGCTAAACAGTTTCATCCGAAATGTTACCAAAATAAGTAATAAAATTTGGTGATCGTTTGAAATTGTGCAAAAAGGAAAATTAATGGAAGTTTTTGTGCTGTTTATGGATTTGCCTAATTTAGTTGCTGGATTATTTAACACGGTAAAAAAAGTCTTTTGAAAATTCTTTGATTGGCGATATTTTGTTTACATGGTGAAAGCTGAGAAACATTATGACGTAGTCTTCGGCTTCAAAAACAGCAACGTTGAAAAAACTGCCAAATGCATCAGCTACGGAAATCTTTCTGCAAAAATTTTGGCGATCTGCTGGTTGTTTGGATAATGAGTAAGTGTTCAATCAGCATAAATAATAATAAAAACCATTAATTTCATTAAAGTTCCGTTTAAATGGAAAATCATCAGCCAAATCATGTATTATTTGCCAATTTTGTGCAAAAATCTTACTTCAAGATTTGACTTGAGAAAAGCCTTGAACAATCACGAAAAGCAAAGAAAGTCAACAATACAACAATTGTCGCTATCGACAGGGAGTTGAGATGATACACTAAATACTGTATTGAGTTGAGGAAAGCCTTAGAACATGGATCTAAAAAGCTCATAACTCGTTTTTTATTCTACTTAGAAATTTCAAACAGGTGCCATCTTCAGCAGAAAAATCAGAGCTTTCGATGGACATATAATGTAAATATGTGCAAGTATTTTTTCATCCCAATATTAGAGAATTTATACAAAAATTGTGTTTTATTGCCCCCCTAAGGGGGTTTTGCCCCCCATAACGGGACGAAAACTACCCTATGTGTTATTCTGATGCATAAGCTATATTATTGTAAAGTTTCATCAAAATCCGTTCAGTAGTTTTTGCGTGAAAGAGTAACAAACATCCATCCATACATCCATACATCCATACAGACAAACTTTCGCATATATAATATTAGTAAGATACGTTTTTACTTTCTTCTATATCTAATATATAGAAAAAGTATTGGATTCGAGCAAATTTTCGAATTTCGAATTTTGACGGATTCGAACGTTTTGAGGTGTGCTGCGTCCATTTCGACTATTTTTGGAAAATGTCTGTCTGTCTGTGTGTATGTGTGTGTGTCACGTCTGTGTGACCAGTTTTTTTTTTTTTGGTCGCTCTACAGCAAAAACTACCGCATGAAATCGAACGAAATTTGGTACACATATGTGCCCCTATGTGAACTTGTGCCCATTGGTTTTTGGCGCGAATTCCTCCAAAGGGGGTGGAGCAATAGGACGTTTTTTGAGTTACGCGTGCTTGCTATTCCTCAGGAAGTAACTGGCGGAATCAAACAAAGTTTGGTCCATATGTTGCCATTAACAGGAACAGGTGCTGATTCAATTTTGGTGTCAATAACTCAAACGGGGGTTGAGCTATAAAACGTTTTTTGTCGTCAATTGTGACTGCTGTATCCCAAGAAATAATGAACAGAATGAAAGAAAAAATTATCGGCAAGTAGCCCTTAATGGGTATAAGATCTGATTTTATTTCGGTGTCAACGGCTAAAAAGGGGGTAGCGCAATCGCCCGTTCGTTTTTTCCATTGTGAGTGCCCTATCTCAAAAAGTAATGCCACATTTTAGTTGAAATTTGGAATATATGTGAATCCATATGTAAACAGACTTTGGTTAAATTTTGACGCCAATCGCTCCAAGAAGCGTTGATTTTTTTTTTTTTTTTTTTTTTTTTTTTTTTTTTTTTTGAGCAATCACGATTGCTTATTGTTCTCATTCGACTGTTTTTATGTCCTGTCTTTTTATTTTCCCACCGCCACCCTCCGCACCCTGTCACCGTCGACCGGCTCCTCACGATGCTGCTCCTATAGCGAAAGCCGTCTCCAGGTTGCATCCATGTCCTACACACACGCGCATACATACGCAGCTACACACACACGCGCACACACACATACACACAACTACCCACACATTCATGCCTGCACACTGACACAAACACATATGCCTACACACACATACCCCCCCACACACACATACACACATTCATATACACAACTACACACACACACATATGCCAGCACACAGACAAACACACATGCCTACACACACATACACATACCCTTACACACAAACACACATACCCCGCACACAAACACACACGCCTACATACCCACACTTGTGATTGCGAAAAACATAATTTGAATTCAAGATGTCAAAATTCAAATTTTTTTTTTTTTTTTTTTTTTTTGCGAATAAAAATAGCTTTATTAATGCAACAATAAGAAAGATAAATCGTAATAGATTGTCGTCTGCGTATTTCTCGTGATTTTAATTGTATGGAAATGATCGGAAACATTATCTCAACGATTTAAAATTTTTAACAGTTGCCATCTTATGTTTGTTAACAAATAAATTATTTTTTATAATTACTCCAAGCAAGGCTTTTAAAATAACTATCAATTTTCGCTCTTTGCTTTGCTTTTCAATAATTCAGACATTGGGATGGCCATCAAGTTTTTGCATGTGTAATTTTGTTTTTGTTGGGAATATTGCTTCCTCGTCAAGCATGGGGAGGGATCAGAAAAAAAAGAAAAATATAGAAGAAAGTTTCGTGATGGCCACAACATACTAGTTTAAATTTGTCTTATAATTATACTTAACCAATTATATAATTTAAATATTAAACGTAAACAAATTATTTAAAAAATGGTCATTTCCTACGTTTTTAAGCATGGTCTTTCAGAAAAAAAATACTTTTAAAATTTTGGAAACGACCCCATTTAACATAAAATGTTTGAAGCTGAGGATGATAACCAAAACACAAAACTTTGCTACGAAATCTATCTGATTGATACAAATAGACATGGACTAAATTGTGATGTCAGTTTCTCGTTTCACAGATCAAATTAACCAACAAACTAACTATACTGTACACACAAACACACAGCTAAAACTTCAAGTTTACAATGCCGGATCAAATACCGCTTGTCAATTAGTCTGTTTACGAATCGTAGAATAACACCAGTGAAGCTAACCCAAACGTGCGACAATATTGATTTTGACCAGAATGACATTTCCTTATTATCCAACGCATGAAACGGCCGGTTGCTAAGCAAGAAGTATTTAATGATTAAATTTTCCGTTGGTTAAAATAAGTACAAATCAAAACACACGTCTTTCTATCTGTCTATTAGTTTTAACCGATAGGGCTGCGCTTTAATGTAAAGGAAATGTCCCTACAACAATACTGATTTATAGCTAATGTACTTCAAGCTTTCAAAAATGTAAGTACATTATTCTGTGCAGTACAGTTGATAAAAAATTGTATTGTTGCAAAACATTCGTTTTTATTTTTTTTTTTTTAGATTTTTATCGATACAAAAAAACATGCAAACGTTCCTGAAATTAACCTGGAATCTTTTTGAAAGATTCAGAAACCTTCCCAATCGAAAACAGTCATGTTTCTGGCATCACCTTCAGTGAAAACTTATACATGTACCGGGTGATCTAAAAGTCAAGAAGTACAATAAAAATGAATTATCCGAAAACGAATAAAGAAAAGAAGATTCGGTTTGCACTAAACGGATAGAAAAGAAGCCGGGTTTTGGTGGCAACGACACAAAATCAGTTCTTATGGTAAGGTGATTGTAGTCGAAGCTTTAAAGCATCGAAATGCAGTCAATAGTTGAGAAAGCTCTCTTAGTTGAACTGAAGATTATAAGAATTATGGAGAAATAAAATGCTAAAGCGCCATCTGTTGGTCGAAAACATAACTTTTTTGACTCTTTGCCACTCAAAACCCAGCTTCTTTTCTAATCGTTCAGTGCCAGCCGCATCTTTTTATCTTTGTTCCTTTTCGAATTACTCATTTTTAAAGTTTGTCCTGACTTTTGGATCATCCTGTATATATAAATACCTTGGTACAGTCATAGAAAAAAAAAACGAAACACTTTTAATTATTCGGCCATTATACATGCTAGAAAAGAAAGAAAGGTGTCATCCGACTTGGTTTAAAGTCTTCTTTAAAACTACGTAGGTAAAATTTTGATAAGAGACCATATACAAAGCAAAATGAGCACCAACTCTTGATTTTCAAATGGGAACCCCTAATTTTTGCTACATAATTATGTTTTGACCGCGGAATACAGCCAGGATACGAAATTTCACTGTATTCCGTGCAGTAGAACAGGAGTTATTAACAAAAAACGTTTTAGGGACCGTCACCACATTGAAAACGCTTCTTTCAAGGTCACGGCTTATCAAGTAACGGAATGTAAACAAAGAAAAGATCGAGATTATCCAGTTCAATTCATGATTTTTTGAAGTTCTCTTCGATACTTTTTAGCCGATTATGTTGCGGCAAAAAGCGATTTAAGGTCTTTTTTTTTTTTTTTTCAAAAATAAAAAGTTAAAATATTTACTGATTTTTGTTTATCTGGATTAACCCAAGAAAGATGGTCGTCCATCGTATAGATCGTTGTTTAGTAAATCGAATAAAGAAAAATGAAAAGTAATGGAACTTTTTGCCTTTTTTAATATGAACCTATTGGATTGCTTATATTAACATTCAGCAAATTAGCCTCATAGAAGTGTAAATATCCAACCTTATACCTAGAAAGATGATGTGAATATGTTTGATAAATGTATTGCGTCTATGTTGCAGGTTTATTTTGGAATGAATAGAAAGTCTTTTGATGTAAAATGGAATTGCGCGTTTCTAATTTCGCAGAACATCGGCAGAAGTTAGGGTCATCGCACACAAAAATATAAAAAATATACCGCACAACGTGGGAAGACGCAGCATTAAATAGATTGGAGACTCGAGCGAAGCAAGGTCAATTTATTCCGTGAAAATTTGCTCTAAATACATAAAATGAAAGAAGTATCAATCTAAAAAATAAAACAGAAGCAGGAGAACATAAATACCCGTTAATGAGCAAACCGTTCATACTGGAACTTTATTTGGGAAAAATTTAGTTATTTGAATTAACACAGTGGACAAACACAGTAATTGTTCTAATGGCTTTTTTGTAATCAAAAAAAGAGAATTCGTTTTAAATCCAAATTTGATGCGAAAGATCATTTGCGTGGTATTATTTAAAAAGCATAACATAATCGGCGGTTTTAGTTAAACATGTAATGGCTCATAAAAGCAATTTAGGAAAGTAATTTCCCAATGCTGTTTCTAGCAACGAGATTCGAGATGATCCAACCCGTAATAAAGACAAAAGTAATTTTAGCTCAAACCAAGGTGAACTGAAATCTGACTTCTTGTCATTTCTCCGATTTTGTAAGATTGCTAACAAAACCTCGCATTATTTGATTTTGTTTCGCGATCTATATACCTGCAAACTAATATTTTCCGTATCAGGCTGGCGCACCTACAGCAATACTATACGCGGCATGCCCGACAGGCGGGTTGATCTATCCAGAGGCTACAATTACGTCCTCATAATAAATTTCACAGACTGGACTCGGAACTAATCGTGGGGATGCAGAAGTCGTCTTATTGAAGTTGAGATTTTGAATAAACTGGTAGGTAAAGTAAATTTATCTGCTGTATGTTTACGGCATCTCACTAGTCAGATAAATTTTCTTCATCCACCAGTTTTTAGGCACTCTTCGCTTCAATGACATGACACCTGCTTCATTGTTCGGTTAAACCTAGTTCAGGGCTGTTGAACTCATTATTAGGACCCACAGCAACCATCGAATGGGATTACCAAACCGTAATTGCATCGCAGTTAAGACGCGGGACGCATTCAGTCCGCGAAGCCGGTCCGTGGGGCCCCTTGTTTGCTTAGAGTAAGATCAGAAGGTAAAAATAGTTCCAGTGGCATAATGTTGGAGCCGAATATTCAGATATTGGATTCTGAAAAAACATGCATATAATAAGATAGGCATCTATAATTGATAACAATAATTTATTATAACTTTCTTTCTTTGTCGATATTTTTCCATGTTATTCAAAAAAGAATAAAATTACTTGAAATTTTATATTTGTCTTGCGGGAATGATTTTAATGTGAAATGCACCGACAATGACTGAGAAAGTAAATAGAAAAATAGTATTTAAATTATAATTAAGAATAGACAAAAACTCAACTTAATCTAACACCCAAATTAATGTTTTGTTAAATCTTTGACGAAGTCAAAAAAAAAAAAAAAATGTTCACAATTAGTCACAACAATTACTTTGCGTGCAGAATTCGGGCTCAAAACATACGGCCCACTACTGCGGCCGACATTTCCTTTCCTACATCTTAACACATTGAAAATTATTCAAACACTATACAAAAAAAAAATAATAATAATAATAATTCCTGAAAACCAGTAAACTTATCTAAGAGCAAATATTACTTTTTGACCCATCTGGATACTGTTAAAGGCGAAACTTCACACTGTCGGCTATTTTTCGAGTACTTTTTCCCGATTTAGGCAAGGCAATAATTTTTCCTTTTAGTAAATTATCAACGGCAATTAATTCTACACTGTCTATTGCAACATGACTAGCAAGACAATGAGGTTTTGTTGTATGTTTCTGTGAAAAAGTTGTGCATGTTTATTTATTTATTTTTTGAGTTATTGTTTTACAAAAGGCAATGGCTAAACGCAAGAAAAAAAAAAACAGAAGTATTTTAAGTGTAGCTTTTAATTTAAAAAGTTCGATAAAATATTCTTTTATTAGACAATGAAGTAGTGTTTCGCATTATTTACACATTGACGTCTGAACGATATCCACAAAAAACTGACGGTTGCAATATTGTGTTGTTCTTCTGCAGAGACAACGAATAAATTTATGCATTTAAAAAATTCATAGACGAACTCTAATGTAGAAAATCCGAGTTATAATTGGTTTGCTTATTTTGTTGAACAATTTTTTTCTTCTTTTACGAAGAAACCAACTTTCATAATTTCTGTTTTAAAAAGTATACGGTCCCCTAAAGTAGGAAAAAATGAATTATTTTGCATAGCGCAAAAACTACTAAATATTTGGAGCTCAAACTTTGGATTCCCACATAAAAGCTCTTCCAGATTGTTTTTCTGTTAAAATTCAATATGGTTTCAGATCATATTTTTTTCAAAAAATATTAAAATAATTCATAAAAAAACTAAAATTTCATTTTAGGTGTTGTAAATTATGTTTTTATTATTGGGTCGGTTCATATTTTGATATAAAAAAACAATCTTTGCCGTGCCTAATATAGTTTCTGTGTTATTAGTAAAAATATCAAAATACGTTTTAACATTACGAGAGGAATTTTTCAAAACTTGATTCTGAAGTAACGGCTGGATCGAATTAAACAAAACTTTGTATACAAAGTTAAAAAAGAATGCTGATCACAAATATGTGATAAAAAAGGGGGTTCTCATTGAAAATTTTGAAGTTGATGCTCGTTTTAATATGAAGACGACCCCTTAACAACAATTTTTTACCATAATTATGTAGAACTTTTTATTTCTGAAACAATGACACCTTACACGTGTCTCTAGTGTCAATAGTCTTTGAATACGATCGAGTGTTTCGTTTTTTTTTTCTGTGACTGTACCTACCTAATTTACCAGGAAAGCTCCTAAGGCAAGTATGGCCGCCACTGTAGCTAAAGACTTTATGAGACAACATTTACTCTTGACTGGCGGGTTCATTCTATCCGGAGGGAACGTACCTAAACAGATGGAGAAACACAAAATGAAGAAGTCTAGAATATATTTTCACTGGCATATGAAGATGTTTCAAACCATAGTGTAAAATTGGCATTCGTGGAACTTGCCACTATTCAGGAAACTTTTTCGCAAAAAAAACTTGTTTTTCATAGAACGCTGGTCTAAACCCTTAAAATCCCGGAATTGAACCGTCGCTCGTGTTCACCTGCAGGTCTTTTGTCTGCTCTTATGATGACTTTATGTTCATCAGTTGGCACATTTTCCAATGCGGTTTTAAAAGTTTTAATGAGACTAGTGTGGTCATGAAGCATCTTTTGTAATTTAAACACAATTTGCCGTCTTGTTCCTGAAATATAAGAACATCTTGGTGTAATTTTAGTTTTTTATATAAACTATTTTATTATTTTTTGAAAAAAATGTGATCTAAAACCAAATTAAATTTTAACAGAAAAACAATCTAGAAGAGCTTTTATAAGGGAATCCAAAATTTGAGCTCAAAATATCCAGTAGTTTTCGCGCTATGCTTAAAAATTCATTTTTTCCCACTTTAGGGGACCGTATAATTTTTAAAACAGAAATTATGAAACAAAATTTCTTCGTAAAAAAAGAAAAAAGTTGTTCAAGAAAATAAGCAAGCCAATTATAACGTGGTTTTTCTTCATTTGAGTTGCGTGTATGAATTTTTTAAATGCATAAATTTATTCGATGTATCTGGAAAAGAAAACACAATATTGCATCCGTCAGTTTTTTGTTGACATCATCGTTCAAACGCCAATGTGTAAATAATGCGAAACACTACTTCATTGCCTAAGTAAAGAATATTTTACAGAACTTTTTAAATTAAAAGCTACACTTAAAATACTAGTTTTTTTTCTGCGTTTAGTCATTGCTTTTTGTAAAACAATAACTCAGAAAAAAATTAACATGCACAACTCTTTCACAGAAACATACAATAAAACCTTATTGTCTTGCCAGTCATGTTGCATTAGACAATGCAGAATTAATGGTTCTTCCCGGTGATAATTTGCTAAAAGGAAGAATTATTGCCTTGTCTAAATCAGGAAAAAGCACTCGAAAAATAGCCGACGGTGTGAAGTTTCGCCTTTAACAGTTTCCAGATAGGTCAATAGGTAATATTTGCTCTTAGATAAATTTACTGGTTTTTAGGTTTGTATTTTTTTATTTATTTATTTTATTTATTTTTATTTATTTATTTATTTATTTATTTTTTTGTAAAGTGTTTGAATAATTTTCAATGTCCTCAAGGAGAGGAAATGTCAGTCGCAGTAGTGGACCGCGTGCTTTGAGACAAATTCTGCACGAAAGTAGTAGCTGTGGCTAACTGTGAACTTTTTTTTTTTTTTTTTTGACTTCGTCAAAGATTTAACAAAACATTAATTTGGGTGTGAGATTAAGTTGAGTTTTTGTCTATTCTTAATTATAATTTAAATACTATTTTTCTATTTACTTTCTCGGTCATTGTCCGTGCATTTCACATTAAAATTATTCTCGTAAGACAAAGATAAAATTTCAAATTATTTTCTTTTTTTTAATTACATGGAAAAAATATCGACAAAGAAAGAAACCTATAATAAATTATTGTTATCAACTACCAGATGCCTATCTCATTAAATGCATGTTTTTCAGAATCCAATATCTGAATATTCGGCTCCAAATTTATGACATAGGAATTACTTCTGCTTTCAGATCTTATTCTTTAAAAAAACAACGGGCCACATAGCCCAGCCTCACGGGCTGAATGAGGCCCGCGTCTTCACTGCGATATAATTGCGGTTTGGTTATCCCATTCGATGGCTGTTGTGGCTCCTAATAATGAGCACAACAGCCCTAAACTAGGTTTAACCGAACTGTGAAGCAGGTATCATGTCATTGAAGCTGTTAGTGCCTAAAAACTGGTGGATGAAGAAAATTTATCTCACCAGTGAGATGCCGTAAATTATACAGCAGATGAATTTACTTTACTTACCATTATATTCGCACTCTCAGCTTCAATGAGGTGACTTCTGCATCCTGTACGAATAGCTCCGATTCCAATCTGCGAAGTCCACACTAAAGACGAAATTGTAGCCTCTGGATAGATTAATCCGCTTGTCGGGTATGCTGCGTGTGGTACTGCTATAGGTGCGCCAGCCTAATGCCTCATACTATAGAAAATGTTCGTTTGCAAGCATATAGTGCGCGAAACAAAATCAAATACTGCTAAGCTTTGTTTGCAAGTGCAAAGTTATATAATCGGAGAAATGACAAGAAGTCTGATTTCGGTTCACTGGTTTAAGCTAAAATAACTTTTGTCTTTTTAAATTACGGGTTGGACCATCTCGAATCTCGTTGCTAGAAACAGAATTGGGAAATTACTTTCCTAAATTGCTTTTAAGAGCCATTAAATGTTTAACTAAAACCGCCGATTGTGTTATGCTTTTTTTAATAATACCACTCATTATGATCTTTCGCATCAAATTTGGATTTGAAACAAATTCTCTTTCTTTGATTACAAAAAAGCCGCTAGAACAATTACTGTGTTTGTCCACTGTGTTAATTCAAATAACCAAATTTTTCCCAAATAAAGTTCGAGCATGGACGGTTTGCTCATCAGCGGTTATTTGTATTCTCCTGTTTCTGTTTTATTTTTTAGATTGATACTTCGTTCATTTTATATATTTAGACCAAATTTTCGCGGAATAAATGAACCTTGCTTCGCTCGAGTCATCAATCTATTTAATTCTGCGTCTTACCACGTTGTGTGATATATTTTCTATATTTTTGAGTGCGATGGCTCAAACTTCTGCCGATGTTCTGCGAAATTAAAAATGCGCAATTCCATTTTACATCAGAAGACTTTCTATTCATTCCAAAATAATCCTGTAACATAGGTGCAATACATTTATCAAACATATCCACATCATGATTCTAGGTATAAGGTTGGATATTTACATTTCTGAGGCTAATTTGATGAATGATTATACAAGCAATCCAGCAGGTTCATATTAGAAAAGGCAAGAAGCTCCATTACTTTTAATTTGTCATTATTCGATTTATTAAACAACGATCAATACAATGGACCAGCCAAACCCCATCCGTCTTTCTTAGGTTAATCCAGATAGACAAAAATCAGTAAATATATTTTACCTTTTTTTTTTTTTTTTTCAAAAAAAAAAAAGTTTTCGATCGTAAATCGCTTTTTGGAGCAGCATTATCGACCAACAAGGATCGAATTTCGGAAGAAAAAAAAAGAGAGCTTCAAAAAAGCATTAATTGAATTGGATAGTCTGTATCTTTTCTTTGTTGAGATTCCGTTACTTCATAAGCCGTGACCTTGAAAGAAGCGTTTTCAATGTGGTGACGGTCCCTAAAACGTTTTCCGTTAATGACTCCTGTTCTACTGCACGGAATGCAGTGAAATTTGGTACCCTGGCTGTATTTTGCTGTATAAACATAATTATGCCGCAAAAAATAGGAGTTCCCGTTTGAAAATCTAGAGCTGGTGCTCATTTTGCTTTGTATGTGGTATCTTATCAAAATTTTACCTACGTAATTTAAAAAAAAACTTTAAACCAAGTCGGATGATACCTTTCTTTCCTTTCTAGCATGTATAATGGCCGAATAGTTAAAAGTGTTTCGTTTTTTTTTCCTATGACTGTATATAAAAAATCATTTCAAAAAAATGCATTTTGATTTTAACCTTTCATGTTATTACAATATATTATGCTTATCCAAAAGCAAATATCTCTGTTTCTGATAGAACGTAGACAAAAATGAATCGGTTTAGTAAAGCAAAAAACAATAATTTATCTTATAAATATATTAAAAAATAATGTGCCATTGTTTAAAAATATCCACTTTAAAGTGTTTAGACATTTAAACGAAAAAGAAAAAGAAAATCATAGATGTAGATGCACCATGGTTTTCACTATTTCAATACAGTTTAACTAGGTTAAAGTGACAACTGTGCTATAATTTCAAAAAAAAAAAAATCCGTCCTTTCATTTACCTATAAGAAGAAATAATGATGGTTTATAATGTCACAATGTCACTTGGCTATATTCTAACTTTTTGTATTTGACATAAATATTTTAAGTTCTTGGATAACGTTGTAATTGATTTTCACAATATACTTAAAATATTCTGCATGGCCACAACTGGAACAGTATGTAATCTATTTGTGGTCATAACTATGGCCACAAGTAGCAAAGTATACGGATTCGTGATCCAATTTTGGCCAGACTATTTTATGCAGGTAAGTTACAAAATAAAGAAAAGTAAGGCACACACATTAAAACTTGATCTTAGCTTGATAAGAAAAAACTTTACAATAGCTTAAAACGTGCAAAACTGTTGCTGCTGTATGTAAATTAAGAAGAAACACCATTAACAATGAGCAGTAACAAATACACTAATCCTCACACAAGTGCATCCTGCATCTAGACAAAGGAAAAGATCTGGACCTCTCACAGCGGAAGTTTTGAGAAATGGAACTCAGATTGCAAAACAAGCTTTGAGATTAGTTAGAGTGTTCAATATTTTTGTTATTTCTGGTTGGAATATGAAACTGGCCACAACTGGTACAGTGGCCACAACTAGTGCACCTACCCTATCTCGCCAAAAACGAGAACATTTTCCGGTTAACTTCAGTAACCTTCCAGTAAGTCATTTCCTGGAATCTTCCTAAATAGTGCAGAACACTCCTCGGTTAAAGCCAGACATGTTTCTTAGCTTGGCGCCTTCCTGCTTTGCTAAAGCTCCAAAAGCATTATTACAACTACGGCCTACGCTAAGACATAATTGCAAGTAAGTACCACGCATTTCGCTAGTTTGCACAACTTGTAAAGTCGCTGAATCTAGCGCCTTATTCGTCTTAATCGGAACTTTAATCAATCTTGATCTTGCAAAGTTGCTGACTCTAGCGCCTCAGGGGCAGTTCACACTACGGCCGTCCGTCCCATCCATCCCGTTTTTTTTCCACCAGAAACAGGTTTTCTGTGCTGGTTTCCATGACAGCAAGCCATCTCGGACAGGACCAGTTTCGATTAGCAGAGCCTTGATATCTGACAGCCGTCAAAAGTAGAGCAGCATTTCATTGGTTTCTGCCAAGCAGCGCGCTCTTCGCTTTGGTGGGTGGATTCCAGTCACGTGATTGATGTACGGCTCTCGTATTTGAATGCTGCCCTGCTTTCATCGTCACGTCAAAAAACGGCTGATAAGTGGACAGCCCTTCATTCGCTTATAATCGCAACCTTAGTCTATCTTGACGGCCCGCAAGCGTACTGAAGCCGATACACTACATAAATGCGATCAGTAAATCTTTTAATTGGTACCTAAAAATATTTTTTGCAGTCGTGCAACTTTTAGTAATTCAAGAAATTTTGTTTACAAAAAATATTTTATTTTTGCAGAAAATTTTTGCGGAATGAAAACCTGTGAACTCCTGAAATGTTCTTTGGAAATGATCGGTGAATTTTCGGGATATTTTTTTAGTATCGCTCTGAGGCGCCGATTTCCATATTTATCCATGTATCTTTATTAGAACGAAACTCTTAGCCTGCATCAACATTGTTGCACCTCTAGACACATTGCGCAACTCAAACAATGTATATTAATTTCTAACTCGAACTGAATTATTGAAGAAAATCTCATTCTTACGGACTACTAACAATTAGAAGGCCTTCTAATTGTCAGGAATCCGTAACAATGAGATTTCCTTCAATGATTAAATGAAGTTTCGCTACTTGCAACAATACATTAAAACAATAATTAGGCTCTGCTTTTTTTCTTTCTTTTTTTCTTTCTTTTTTTTTTTTTTTTTTTTTTGCATAAAAAGTGTTAAAACCCTCAGAAAGTATGAAATATCTTTGGTTTCAATTAATTTATCAAAAATCGTATGTTAAGGCGCACATCGTCGGCCAAAACTACTTATCTGCTTCTGTGTTCCAAATTTCATGTTTTTAGATCGCACTGTCTTCCGGGGAGCCGTCCACACAGAAACAAACTTTTTATTTCACATATTCCCCACTTATATACAAACATCTTTATCATTATAAAATTATATTATTACGTTTTACGAAAAAATTAAACAGTTCTTGTTGAGATAAAATTCAGTATATTTAAATTTTCATGGAATCTTCAAAAAAATGATGATAATAATTTGTTAAACTTTGTAACAAAACCGCTTTATAATTGCCATTATTTTGCATTGTTTTTGGCAGCAATTAAAAAGGGTAGTACTTTTACGGTTTACTCTCAGTGTCGTCGACCATTTCAAATTTCCTTCTCCCTTAAATGTGATTGGTATATGATAAGTCTGATTGAAACTGTAAAACAGGAGGAAGGAAATTCCATGTCAGCGAAACTGGTATGATGTCATTTTAACTTCATAATTACTACTATTTTTCACCAGTTTTGGCAGCGAAAAAAGGCAATTACGTCACTTCCGTCTCAAAAAACGGTTGTGGATTAAAATCTTAAAGAGCACACATAAAAAGTTTCACTTAAATAAGAAAATGATTGTTAAACAATGAAAGCTTTTTTTTTACTGTACATCATCTTCCCTCGAATAATATGCATCAATTTCAACCGATCATAGCTAAAATTTATACAGCCAATACTTTTCAACTGCACGGCAATGCTGCTGACACCAATTCTTAACCAGTTGAAAATAACTTGGCAATACTAACTGTAACAAGACGACATTTCTGAAAAGTTTTATAGGCTTTCGGACAAGGGAGTTGCTAGGAAGCAGATTCTAAAAGCATTTGAGGCGGAAAGAGTTTCCGATTCTAATACAAGCTATATTATATATTGAGACACATATCTAGTTTCGAATGGGATGACATTTCATTTCTCTCTGTTCGTAAATCTTCATTGTGACCTCGTAACCATGGTAACGTAGCCGTAAAAGACAGCGCGAAGTTTCACCGGCCATTGGGTCTAAATCTGATTTCCTCCTCAAAGCCAGTTATTTGCAGGGAAAACAAAAACAACTCAAGGTTTTAGGGGTTCTCTAAATTAAGTAACATCTGTAGTAGAATCTTTTCTGAAGTATATACAGAGGATACAGAAATACCTGAGAGACGTAAAAATGTGCGCTTATGGCTTAAAGTGAACTTTTCTAAAAATCCCTATACAGTATGGATCATTTTAATCAACTTATTAGTTCATCACCATCATCATCAAAACAGGCTAAACAGCCCAGTTATGCACTGTAAAAAGGATTCAGAAACGTTCCTGGAAAATAATGGGCATCTGATGTGCCCAATATCTTCCAGTAACATATCTTGCAAAATCCAGGAATTTTTACCGCTAAAATTCAGTAACCTTCCTGATATATTTTCCTGGAAGCCTCCGGAAGAATTCAGAAATCTTCCGTTTAAAGCCAGTCGTGTCTACGGAAATATTATCTTGACATCAGTCTGATTTATCAAGGATGTTGAAAGGGCATTTTTGCAAACATGGCCAAAGCTATGATAGAATTGCAAGTAAATAACGAGAATTTTACTTGCCTGAAAATCTTGCAAAGCAACGCAGTCCACACTTTTTCGCTCCCTTTGGGAGCTTAATTAGCATGGACGGGCCGCACGCAGAGTAACGCCGATATAAATACGGTCAGGTAATCTTTAAACTGGGAGCTAAAAATATTTTTCACATCATTGAAAAGTCTGCATTCTTGCGACTTGTAGCAATTCAGGAAACTTTTTGACAAGAATACTTAATTTTTCCAGGAAAAAGGATAAAAATTTATTAAAATATCGAAACGTGATACGGAAATACCCAGTAACGTTTCGGAATTTTTTTACAGTGTGGGGCAATGCCTTCCTTTGAATATTTTTCCATTATGACTGACAAGTTGACTTTAGTCAACTTATTAGTAAATAAAAGTAAAATTAACTATTTCATTTGGAAAGTGATAGCATCAATAAGTGTTAAGTGTTTGTATTACCCATTACGCTATTAGTATATATTGTGCTCAGTTCTAAATTTAATTATTTCTCAGTTACGATCCCACGTATAGAAATCGATTTATTTGTGTTGTTAGTAGTAATATCTTCATATACTCATGTTAGTTCATCAGATGACTCGAATTATGAGGAGCTGAGAAGATTTCAATGCTTTATGTTTAGCAGAAAAATTGCCTTGTAATTCTATCGCAAGATTTTGCTATTTTTAATAATTTTAACAGCGTATTTATTCACTCATAATCTATTCACCTTTGTCTTACTTTTTCTACATCTTTACATCATGCTTTCCATTTAAAAACTGATTTTTCTTTTTATATTCGCGCATATAAACTAATACATTATTTATCAGAATGTAACCATGATCAACAAATACTATCCTTAGATTCTTCTTCATAATGTTCTTTGAAATTTTTAAAGAGAGAAATGCCACATGAAACGATTCGAAGCCGAGTGCGGAGTTCCGAGCGGGTCGACTAGTATATCACGAATTTGAAAGCATTTGTGACGTTTCAATGATATATCTTGTACTTTCACGTTTGGAGGATTAAGGCGCCAAAGGCATGGTGCGTTAGAATCAATTTGTGTAAGCCCTTCAGCACTAATATAGCCCAAAGGAACGATTGATGTAAATGCTGACCACGCACTTCAACAAACCCAATTTCAGAAAATGCATCAAGGATTGGACGGTGTTACTCTGAATTGAGTTGTTCGAGATAAATATCACGATTATATTAACACTTCTTGTACTACCTGTAAATGTGAGTTATATATTATTCTGCTTGTTTCAGGATTGTGTTTCGTAACATACTCGACAGAATCATATAAACTAGTTTGTGTCTGCATATACTTATTAGCCATTTGTTGATCGTGTATATATCGAATCAATGTTAGTTTATTAAAGCATGTATTTGAAACCTGTTTCACTAATTTATCCCCACAAAGAGCATTTGCAATATACCTCAGAAACATATTCAGATAGTATAATGGAAGCTTGTGGTTAAACATTTAATGCTAGAAAATCAAACAAGTGTTACGCAAATTTAACGCTGAAAACAATTGGTTAGGATCTTTGTATATATTAGGTTGCTAAAATATTGCAGCTGTAACTGTTTATCGTTCACAATATGAAGGTGTTGGCTTTGGTATTAAACGTTTAATATCAAAAAAAATCTAGAATAAAGGAAGAGCAAATTAAGGAAAGATAGAAGTAAAATGAAATTATTTAGTTTGTTACATTTCTCTTTATATTACACAAAAAATAATTTTCCAATCAAACTCGTGTTACCTTTTTTCAGATGAATTTTTAAATTCTGGATCTCTCCTTATTATACACAAAAATACGTTCGTTAAGACGAACAATTTCCGATAACCATGAAAGTTAAATGCAACTCTACCTTAATCTTATGTTTTTTTTTTCTTTTTTTCTTAACTTGAACTACGTCAATGAAATAAAACACCAACAAAAAATGGGAGGATAAAAAAAGAAAAGTATTTTTTCTTGATTGCTATTGTATGTTTTGAAGATTTTCTTTAGATGTTTTAAATTGTACTTTTGCACCAGATTTCTTTTGCTCAAGTGCGATTAAAAAATACTGAATAAATGAAAAAAATTCCCCGCCATTTCTATTTTTGAAGTTCCTTTTTAGAAGCTTCTCTGAAGATCTGCGCTTTATGTTTCCTTCTGACTTATGATTTGTCACCACAATGTATTACGAGTAGCAATTAAACTACTTATTTGGATGCAACCACTGTTGACGAAAGTTACCATTAAGACCGCAAGTTCTCGGCGAATTTTTTTGCATCACTTCGTCACTTCACCAAGAGGCTTCGCAGAAAATTTCTCTCTAAACTATTTCCTGTTTATGCAATCGATATTGATAATTTCAACAATTACCAATATTTCCTAGTGAAAAAAAAATCATTAAAGCACCTGACTGCCTTTTGCGTTTTGAGACAACCAATAGCAAACTATGCAGATAAATCACAATTTCTGAAATACTTTTAAGCAGAAAATGAGGTTAAACCCAAAATGGGATTTTTCGTTCGGTTCGTATGCTATAAAAGTTTCATTAAGTCTTGTCACCAAGCCAGGACAGTAGTAACAACTCGAATAACAAAATGTGCTAACTTATTGATTTCTAGATCCGTAATTCCAATTGATGGCGTTGTTGAGTAAATGCCGATCATCGTTAGCTAGTAATTTCCGGTAAACCGGAAAGGTTTTACCCACCCATATAAAGCAGCTGCGTAATTTAGTCTAATAACTTAAACTTTAGCTACAGTTAACGACAGATTAAACGATTCCATTTATTATCATAGTGGTTGGGGAAAAGCTAGCTTGCTTTGCAGACATTAATTTCTGTACTTATTGTCAGTGTACAAAAACTGTAGAGTCTCGAAAACTCGGCATTCGATAAGGCGGCCCATTTCCAGAAAATTCGACAACATTCAGAGAGGACGAAAAAACCAGAGATCCTAGTGTAACTACATTAACATCTCCATAGCAGCAGCCACTGGCTGCCATCGAACACCCAAATGGTGAATTTGACAAGCAAAAAGAACATTCCACGGCAACTCTTTGTCCTGCACGTGACAGTTCATATATTTCATTAAAAAGGAATAATTTTAAAGAGTAATGACGAAATTTTTTGCTTTAAGAAATCACACATAAGTTTTCTTTTTGTTAAGCAGAAAAAAAATAGTTCATTATTATTTTAATGAAATATATAAGGCGTCACGTGCGGGACAAAACGACCGTTTTCCGTGGAATGGCCCAAAAGCGTACCCTACCCAGAATGTAACTGCAACCATGTCTTATAGCATCCGGAAAAGTTGCTTGCGAGCATGCGCCGTTCTATGAGAAAGCCGTGCGCATGCTCCTTTCGGACGATTGCCCGTACAGTCAGCTGCACTGTAAAAAAATTTCGAAATGTTACTGAGTATTTCCGTGTAACGTTTCGGGATTTCAATGGTTTTCATCCACTTCCTGGAAAAATCAAGTATCATTGTCAAAAAGTTTCCTGAATTGCTACAAGTTGCACGAACGCAGACTTCTCACAGTAGGGAAAAATATTTTAACTCCCAGTTTAAAGACTAACTGAACGAATTTATAATGTGTATCGGCTTCGGTTTGGTTGCGGTCCGTCCAGACTGATAAGGCGTCCATAGGGCGCAAATCAGTCCAAGGACCACGTAGCTTAGCAAGAATTGCCGGCGAGTCTGGCTTAACTTTGGCCATGTTTGCAATACTGCTCAAGGAGGTGCAAAACTTTTATAGTATACCCAACTAAGTTTGGCTTAAAATTCTTATAGTATACCCACGTAAGTTTGGCCTAAAATTCCAGGGATACGTCTGGCTTTAAACGGTAAGAATTCTGAATATTTTAGGAAGCTTCCTGGTAATTTCAGGAAAGTAGCTGAATTTTAGAGGAAAATGTTCCCGGTTTTTGTGAGATATGTTACTGGAAGAAATTGGGCACATCAGCCGTCTATTATTTTCCAGGAACGTTTCTGAATCGTTTTTACAGTGTGCCCGTGAAACGGTTTCTCAATGTGTATCCAGTTAATACTGCATTTATAGGGGTGAAGGGACTGTAAAATACTTGTTGCAGTTGCATATGCATTCCCAAAACCCGGTATTTTCAAACTCAGCCCCTTTTCGGTCCACATTAAACTGAATTTTCAATATTCTACTATAGTATAAGAATTCCTCTTGTTTCCCCCCAAGCAGGAAGGAACTCGCCAAATTCAGATATGTTGTTAACTGAGTCATACTTTTTTGGATATTATTGCTGTTGACTTGGCGATTGGTTCTTGAAAGGAATAGCAGCAATGCTTGTGCCTCGAATACAATGAACATTTTAATTTTTTATTACTTCAAATGCAACTTCATGCAACTGGTTACCTTTTTCTAAATTAAAGTGTTCCAAATGTGTTCTGGGAATTTGCAATGATTGTTTTGTTGTTAATACATTTACTAGCTGTTTTTTCTTCAGGCATTCACATCATATAGTAAATATTAGCTTTACAATGCACATTATGTTTAACTATTTACATCAATAAACAGGACATGAAAATTTTCTCTGAGTACAACCATAAATATTTCGTTAACAATAGATTTGATGCAAGTAACAAAAAAAAATTACCTATAGATAAAATACCTTTATTTTTCTTTTTATTCAAACACATTTACACTATTAAATTTGAATCTTATAGTTAAGAAAATGTTTGACAAAATAGTGAGCAATTGTACGTCATTAAACGCCACGTGTAAGGGTTACGTTTCATCACGGCATAAGCATCATAAAAAATGATAAATCGATTTGAACTCAAATAGATCTAAAACTCAAACAAGTGTTCTTTTTTGCACATTTCGCAAAAAGCAAAATTTAGAAATATATTCAGCAAATTTGCTTTCACTTTTATAAAAGCGGCTCGCTCATGAAATATTCAGGTCTTTTCAGGTATTAATAGAATATTTTGTAGCAGAAATAGCGAGAAAACGTAAGAAAATGAGTTTTCCAAATATATGGACATATTGTATGGCAGGAATATATTTACTTTTCTTGACGTAGTTTTAAGGTTATTTTAGCTGCATAGTTCATTGAAAACATGTAAATGGTTAACCGTAATTCCTATATAGTGGCTTCCAGCTTATATCTAAAATTTCATTCAAAAATAGTTCATAATTTTTATCTTTCCCAAATAATGAATAATACTGTCAATTTAGGAAACATACAGTCTTCCCACAGAAGACGTGGAATCTGGCAAGCCGCCAACACTGCAAAAAAAATTCCGAAACGTTACTGGTTATTTTCGTGGAACGTTTCGGGATTTCACAGGTTTTCCCCGTAAGAACAAGTACTTTCGCTATAATATTTCCTGAATTGCTATGAGTTACACGAATGCAGACTTTTCACTGTTGTAAAAAATATTTTTAGCGACCGGTTTAACGATTGACTGAGCGTGTTAAAGAAGTATATGGTCTTTAGTTCAAGTACGGCCCGTTCAGATTAACTAAAGCAAAATTCATGCGGCTTCCGTACGGCACGTGAGCAACGCATTTTTCTCCCTAAAACCAGTTTTCGGTCTGCGTTGCCATGAGAGCAAGCCGTATTGTACGAGACCCGTTAACGGGACGAGAAGCTGGATATCTGACGTCCGTACAGTTGGGAGTCGCATTTTATTGGTCTGCACGAGATGAGGGCTCTCTTTATTGGGAAGAGCACTGACGTGTGCTTTAATCGCGTTCGCGATATATGAATGCTTCTCCCTTTTCTGAAAACATACGTCTGTCCGTTCAACGTGGGGAACGTGCTGTGCGGACGATGTCTGAATTACGTTTAAGCTACTAATGAGAGTGAATAAGTCTGAATTGCTGCAGCTGTGCAAGGGAAGGGGATGCTTAATTTTTACTTTCAATTCTGCTTCATCCATGGTTGCATTGATGCATCTGAAGCTTTCTTATTAACTCAAGAAAGTTATATTCTTCAATTAGCGTGCAAGAAATACTACGTAGCAATTTCGTCAGATTGTAGTGTTTAAATTTGATATTTTTTTAAATATTTTGATACAAAAATGATGCAATTGAAAAGATTTCACTAATTCTTGCATTCTTTTTTCCCAAGTTTTTTCTCTTACTTTTGTTTTTCTGAAAAATACATTACTCGCATAAAATTAAATCCAAGCTAACAAACAATGTTTTAGATAACAATCATTTAAACCGTGTCATTTTGAACAGAAGTTGAAAAACAAGACGCTTTATAAACAATAACATAACGAGGTAACGAGACTGATATTGGATATTGGAGATTGTTTTCTTCATTCAGTCATAAGTTACAGAGTATCTATTCATGGTACATAAAGTGTTTTGTGAAATTTTTCATGAAAGTAGTAAAATATTAATATTTCTCTTTAGAAAAAATAAAATAAAGTACTTGTATAGTTCGATATTCGTTCCCACTTTCATGAGAAACGACCTTTTATCTTTCACGGTGAAAAATTGTTTTGCATACTTAAAATGCATCTCTTCCTAGAAAAACATTTCTTTTTTTACCACTGTTCTTGACCTCGAGCGCGCAAATGCAATAAATTATGGCAATGTATCAAGAAATTCGTAAAGATGAGAAAGTTGCTTTCTTTAAAAAGATGAAGCAAAAGAAATGCTTTTGAGAGTCGCAAAGGAAATGTAATTTGTTTCCAACATCATATATACATTTTTAAAAATGTTTCTTTCAAAATATCTTGAATGATTTTTTTCCCTGATAAAATTTCAATTCACTAAAACTTTTTGGCATTCTTAATTTTAATATGGAAACTGACTAAACGAGGTTTTTTTTTTTTTTTTTTTTTTTTTTTATGAAATATACAGTATTTTCGAATTGCATAAATATATCATTTACTTTTTGTGTCTATTAGTGTGATACATAAATTAAACGATTTTCGCCACTGTTATAAGAATTTCTGGAAGGGCTTCAGTTTCAAATGCCTCTTTTCCCTTTTTACGTTTCAAAGATTAAAAAAAAATAGAACCTAGAAATAATAATACCATTGGTCACAACAATAATAAAGATAATAATAGCAATAGTAATAAAAGCAACAATAGTAATAATAATACTAATAAAAATAATAAAAACAACAACAATGGTAACAATAATTATTATAATTATAATAACAATAAAAGTAACGATTATTTATCCATATTTATTATTTCTGTAGCCTGTTTTTTGTCCATACGCAAGATCTTCCTCATTTCTTGATGGATTTTTTTTTTATTTACCCCTCATTTTAAAGCTTATCGTGCAGACTAATGACGAGAAAAAAAGACCCACGGTCAAAACATTGTTTCTTCTGTCAAAAAAACCTGTTTTAAAGCCCCGGACTGAGGTTTTCGGTTAAATTTATAAGTTTAACTTGCGCTGCGCCTGACAGAGCTGAATAGCTCTATTGGTAGAGCTTTCGACTGGTAACCAGATGAGCGAGTGTTCCGGCTTGCCCTGGGTGATCTGCAGAAATCGAAAATTAGATCTATATCGCGCATATGTCGTGCACACTTACTATACAGTAAGTAACGTACATGAGGCAGTAAATAAATGAACCGGGAAAGCCCCCTTGATGAAACATGTATAAACTGACTGCTATTCGGAAGTTTTTTTTTTTTTTTTTTTTTTTAAAGCTTTGGCTCCTGTCAGAAAATTAAAGCATAATGTAAGCAAAAATATAAATATCGGGTTTAAGATTTCAGACTATAAGGTAATAATTTTTTCTTCAGAAAAAATCGTATAGAGAAATGTAGATTCTTCTAATGACAGTTTTGGACCCTTTGTATAAATAAAAAAATTACTACTCCAATTGAAATTATGTTTTTCATTTAGCTTCATGGGTAAGATATATATATATATATATATATATATATATATATATATATATATTTTTCTTCTTCTTCTTCTTCTTCTTCTTCTTTCGGCAAAACACAAATAGCGAGTCACATTTTTACTACATTCGAAAAGTTACGCTTTAAAAACGAACTTAGTTCAACTGATTTTGTATTTAAACCGTTCGGTTAAATAATGAACACGTGCTGCCATCTAAGCCATAACGGTTCAAACAGCTTGCTATAACAAACTGTATAAATTTTCAAAAATAAAAACACTTCTCTTTAATATCTTATCTTATACATTATTTCTGTGGATTATTTTTCTGTGTGTACCAGAGATCTTTCTTATTTCTTGAAGAAATCCCCCCTCCCCCTCATTTTAATGCTTATCGGGCCGTCAAATGACGAAAAATAGACATGCGGTCAAAAAATCAATTTTTCAGAAATGCTCCTTGCTGTTTCAACTCCATTATGCAGGCTGTAGTTTTTTTTTTTTTTTTTTTTTTTTTTTTAATAAAGTTCAAAAGCACTAGACTGAGTTACTGAGTTGTTTGGTTAAATTGATAAGTTTTGTTTCGGTATAGCATTCGACTATAAACTTGCTGAAATTCGGGCCCGCCCGGGCTATCTGCCATTATGGCTAAATTAGATCAATATTACGCATTACATGTATACGCATAACATACACTAAATAACACACGGAAGGCAATAACATAAATGCGACGGAAGGCGATAATAAATGTTTGACTTGCATTTAAAGCATATATAAGGATTCTTATGCCCTCAGGATCAAGTCTCATGAGAGACTGGGATCAAGTCTCCTTGTACTAAGAAGACTTGAATCTTTTACCAAGTTTTGGCTTTTCTTAAAATATTTTTTTCAAATATATATTTTTTAAAAAACGGCATAGCATTTTGACGGGGAAAAGACTGTTCTAAATATGTAACGTTATATGCTCCATTTAATCAAACAAAAGTTATAAGCTCCAACAAAAAAGGGGATCAACTGTCTCCAGTCTCTCTTAAATGTTATTAATGCCTTAGGTAAAACTAAATAAGTATCAAAAATTTCATATATGTGTCACAGAGCATTAAAATATCACTTTATATTGCTAACTTTATGATTAGCATAACAGTACGTCGGGCAAGTAGTATCAAAAAGCAAAAGGCCCAGACTACAGAAATAGGCTAAGTTTTAAAAAGTTTCAATCTTTTTTGAAGCATTTCGCCTCAATGGATTTTATTGTTATAGTAAAACACACAATAGAGTATAATAATGGCGAAAAAATTATTCCAATATGTTGTTCGCGCAAGAGGTTACGACAGTTTGAATATCGGTAAAATGTGCAATTTTCCACATTTCGGTCTAATGTAACGGAAAGCACATTGAATTTGCCACAAAAATTTATACATTTTTTAAAAGTGCTTATACTTGCCTTTGAAACGAAACTAATTTTGTCGGGGTATCTGAAAGGTGCAAACTGCTTTAAGACCGCAAAAATGCTAAAAAACGTCGAAAATGCCACGTTTCGGTGACCTTCATTGACCTTGGGGCATTTAGTTGCGGCAAATTTAATATATTTAGTCAGACGCTTCTGTATTTTATACACAAAAAAAATTCGGAGGTAAACTGTTTTCGGAAAGAATTGTGGCACATAACAATTTCTATGTCTAAAAAATCCGCTTAATTTTTAATACCGCACACCAGCCTTTAGGGGCTCGTTGAAACTGAACAACTCAACTTTAGAAAGAAAAATTCGGGATTTGTTCTTCTAATAAGATGAGTAACAGTTGGTATTTAAAAAAAAAAATCCAAGATGGCATGAGTCACCTCATAATGCTAGGCGTGACTGTTTCTCAGATTCCTGCTCTTAACCGTTCCTGCAAAAAAAATTTTAAAAACAGTCTATTTCAGGACACCCTGTATATATAGTATTAATTTAGATTATTAAATATCAATTGCCAGTACATATTGGAAACACGTTTGAAACACTTTAGTTCAGAAAAGGTGTTCTGGTTGTCTGCACGTTAAAAATTCAGGAAACTGTTATGGTAAATATTACTGTAAGACAAAGTACAGTACAGAAAAAATTTACAGTAAATTGTACCGAAAAAATAAACGACTGCAGCACCAGTTGATACACCACGTGACCTACAGTGCGGCTGCACATAACACCGTATTTCCCCTCATTCGGTTTGTACCAACTTGTATGGTGGCCAGCAAAACCGACTGCCAATACGAAAGTCCCGAGTTCAAACCTGCTGCTCGCATGTTGCGTTTTTCAACTCTTGTTTATTCTACTGTAAAATTTTATAGTAAAATAGGATTTTATGGCCAAAGTTACTGACAACATGCATGCCTGTAACTTTTACCGTAAAATTTCAGGATTTTTTTAGCAGTGTAAAAGTGAGTTAAAATGGGTTCCGAATGTACTCTGTTAAAAAAAGAGTACTAAAATGTGCTCTATATCTGCTCCAAATGTATTTTGCTTAGGATATTTGGTAAATTTAAAGTTGAGAACACATTTAAGAACAGATTGGGGACACATTAATAGGCAGATTAGGACCATATTCGGGTACACCGGACGAAGACCGTCCATTTCCTGGTGGTGGTTGAGAGCTACCCAGTGAGATTGCTTTAAAATTACAGGAAAACACACTTGTACATTCAAAGGCGTGTTCCATAAGGGCTGTAAAAAGTGTGCTACAAAGTGTCTTAAAAGAAAAGACTCCAAACGTCAAAAAAAAAGAAAAGACGCCATAAAAAAAAAATGTTCTCACACCGTAAAAACGATTCAGAAATATTTCTGGAAAGCAATGAGCAGCTGATGTGCCCAATTTCCTCCAGTAACATATCTTGCAAAAACCAGGAACCTTTTTCGCTAAAATTTCATAACCTTCCTGAAATTATCCTGGAAGCTTCCTGAAAAATTCAGAAATCTTCCCGTTTAAAGCCAGTCGTGTAACTAGAATTTCAGCGTAAACTTAGGTAGACGTAATATAATAACTTGACACCTTCCTGATATCGTTAGAAGAGCAGTATTGCAAACATGGACAGAGCTAAGACAGAATTGTATAAGTAAATATCAAGAATTTTACTCGCTGGTTATTCTTGCAAAGCTACGTAGTCCAAGACCTTATCCGCTTCCTCTGGAAGCTTAATCATTCTGGATTGATCGTAATCGAACTGAAGCCGATTCACTTTATAAATGCGCTCAGTTCATCTTTAAACTGGGAGCTAAAAATATTTTTCACAACAGTCAGAAGTCTGCATTTGTGCATTTTGTAGCAATTCAGGAAATGTTTTGAAAATGATACATGATTTTTCCAGGAGGTGGATAAAAACCATTGAAATCTCGAAACGTTACACGGAAATATCCGGTAACCTTTTTTGAATATTTTTACAGTGAAAAGGCGTTCCCAAAAGAGTTTAAAAGTGAGCTGAGCTAAATAAATGTTCTGAAAAGTGTTCTCAGAAATGTTGTGATAGCTGTTCCAAAAAGTGCGCGTCAAAGTTTTCCGAAAAAAATTGAGAACTGGCTGTGTTCAAATAGTGTCGGGACATTTGTGGTGTTTCATTCCTCAAGTTAAAACATTATGTAATTGATGAATAACATAGATTTGATTATACTCATTTTTAATGAACGTTACAGGTTTGAAAATCAAATAAGGTACTTATAAGGCACCTTATATCTGACCAAATATTTATTTTTCATACTTATGCATATCAATATCCAGAAGAGAAACGATGAAATGCATCTCTTTTAATGCCAAGTAACAATGAGTGGATTAAGGAAAATAACACTTTACCGTTTCGTGAGAAGATTACATGAAGAAAATATTTTGAAAACTGAAAGTCTTTCTTTACAGTTCCCAGCCTTCTCAGCGTCATTTGCGAGAGAAAAGTCATTTAGTCTTATCTTTGAATTCATTCTTGTTTTGCGTACGAAAACAAAATTTCCCCAGAAAATCGTTACTGTGTAATTAATTAACGAGAAAATGCAAATGTTATTCTCCTTATGATGAGGTATTTGAATAAAGTAATTAAGACAGGCACAACTTATAAAATGATCTCGTCACTAATCATTATAAACAATGATCTAAGAGAAACAATATTTGTTTCAGGAAAAGAAAAAAAAGTTGAGGTTGCTTTAGAAAGTTGGAAAGATTAGAGTCACAAAGATAGAGTTTTCCAACTTCAGTTTTGTTGTATTAGTACCTGTATTTTATGATTGATATTATTATGTTTTTGCTGTCAGATAGTTGTCCTGTATATTCTACTGTTTTGTTCTACTTGATTAAGCATAGTCAATAATAATTTATAATGCAGATACTTTAGAGGGATGTGATGTGATTATCATGAATATAAAATTGCGCCATATTTCAAAAGTAAGTTACGATTTTACTTTTTAGGGGGACCTTTTTGGTTGCAGCAATAATTGCTTTTAGTTATCGAAACATAAAAATTACAAGCTTTGCTTTCTTTATTGAAACCTTACTTTCTCCAATCCGTTTGTTCCTCTGTGTATGGCACATTCAGGAAAATGAACTGAAATAAGGTGTAGTCAAGTGCCATCCTCTAACTTTGTATAGTGTTACAAGACATTTTTTTAACTGGAACTAGAAGGTTCTGCTCGGATTTAACTCAAATTTCACAAAAAATAAGGGATTTTAACGATGTATTTTGCAGTTACTATGAAAAAGCTAAGAAATTCCATAAATTTTTCAACACAAGCTCTAAAATAATATCTACTTTAACTTTAAGAAAATATTCAGAAAACTGATACATTCTTTAACAAGTCTTTAACAAAACTTTGTCCTATTACGTAATTAAAGCAAAAATCTTTCTCTTACAAGACGTAACTGCACTTACAGTCAATGTTATAACGTAACTGTCTAGATGCTCCTTAGTTCAGTAATATATAGATAAGATTTTTGTGGACGACATTATTACTGGTGATTAAACATATCTTTTTATTACCTTACTTTTTCGCTGATGTCTTCATAAATATGAAAATAAATAATAGCTTCGAAGATGGGTCTAGTCTTTCCTTATATATAAAAGAGTTTGCAGAAATATTATCAGTTTCGGATGAATGTTAGTAGCCATTTTTTGGCATTTATTGGTAAAAATAATGGAAGGTAATAGCAATAAAGTACTTCGAAGTAAATTTCTTCATGTGGATCATTTAGGCCAAAAGCGTTTGCCCGACATGATCTCGAATTAGTCAGAAAAAGAAGCTTAAATTAAAACCACTAGTAACAGTACGGCTTAATTTTATTTTTAAACTAGTGGTACCGGCACGGCTTTGCCCTTAGTTGAAAATTAAAAGATCGTTTGCTTCGCCTGTATATTTACAAATTATGAATGTCGAATTTCTCTCCAATTTGCTATGTTAATTTGCTTGAACTTGTTCTGGTAATTTGCTCGTCCACGTTATGGTAATTTGCTCGTCCATGTTATGATAGTTTGCTGGATAAAATGTCCTTAAACTTGGAATAGAAAAAGAATAAAATCGAATTTTCAAAAAATCGCTTCGAGGCGCTCACCATTTTGCTACGAACTCATTTTGTGCAAAATTTCATGAAAATCAGGGGAACGGTCTAGGCGCTATACGCGTAACAGACAGATATTCAGAGATCAAGACATACAGACTTTCAGCTTTATTATTAGTAAAAAAAAATAAGAAATGCGTGAAGTGATGGATTTTTAGGCTAAAACATGAGTTGGTTGAAAAGTAAGTTTTCTAAATTTTGAATAAATTACTACAATAACAGTTTAAAATAACTTCTGGATCCTTTGAATTAGTGAATTCAATTCTTATTTTCTCAATTTCGAAAATAGTTCGACCCCCTAGTAACAGACACCAAATAATCTGATGATACCCAATAGCAGATAGGATGAGGAAAGGTTGAGTATTGACTAATGGAAAAAATTCCCTTTTTCTCTTCAAAATGTGCAAAAAAAAAATATTTTTAGAACCAAAGCCTTATTAAATTCAAATGAACACGAAACACTAGCTGACCTCGTAGTGGCTATTCATAACTTTCCACCAATGCCTTGTACTAACCAACTGGCTCATAAAATTCCCTCTGATAACACTTGATGGTTGCACCGTATTCATGGGCGACAGCAGCATCAATTTTGCCGGACTAAAATTCTTATTATTTAAATCCAAACTTATGTGTGTCTATTATTGGACCCTTGTCTGTTACTGGTGCTGTCACCCTAATTTGTAATCCACGAAAGCAAAAAACATGTTGCTCAATTTTTAACTATTAAAAATCCGTTAAAAAAGAAGGCACTTGCATTTGGAGCTGCATTTTTACCTGTTATTTGTGTAATCACAGCAGAAAAATTAGTTTTTTTTTTTTACACTTCTTTAATTCATTTTACGGCATTCTTAATTAACAAATAACGATTTCTTTCACACAAAGCGAAATTCTCTAAATTACGTTCTACTGCGCTTATTCTATGCACTTTTTAAAGAGCAATAGAATATTTTTCATTCCAAACTTTGTTAACCTCACAAAAATAATGACAAAACCGCTTAGTTGTTTAAATAGTATAATTCCGCTTCTTTAATCATAGAACCCCAAATTCCTCTTCAGCTAAGCCTCACGTAATTCATTCCAGTCCGTGATCATGGTCTCTAAAATTTGCTGCAATCTTTTGCCACTAAGAAATTCGTTCTGAGAATTCATTTTCGTTTCTAATCTTTACGGAGAGCGATTGTTAATTACAATTTGCATACTGAATACAAAATCACTTCCATGCGTGGTATTAAAAGAGATATTTCTGACAATTTACTGTTGCAGAATAATGAAAATAAATCATTTTGACAACACGTTTAAAAGTATACTACGCTATTATGCAACAAACTTTTGAAAATGCTTTTGTGAAAACCAAAACTCTTAAGCTTATCGACTACAATTTTTTTTTTCTGAATGCTAAACAAATGACCTTCTCCTGCATTAATAAATTTACTTGGACTGTAATGAGCTTAAGAACTGTTAAAAATTCTTATTATATTTCTACTTTCTTTTCCAGAAATTAAGATTGCTTATTGATTTCATTTTCACGGAGTCTGACGCTTTTCAAATCTATTCTCTACGTTAGTGGTAGATAACGAGTCTTAGTTATTTCTCTGAAAATAAATATTGTAGGGTAACGGCACCAGTAACAAAAAAGGGTAACAGACAGTCGTAAGATTGGAATTAAATAATAATTTTAAGCGAGTGAAACTGATGTTGCTGAAACCCATGAATGCGGTGCAACCATCTAATGTTATCAGAGTGAATTTTATGAGCCAGTTGGTAGTTACAAGGCAGTGGTGGAAGGTTATGAACAGCTATTACAAAGTCAGCCGGTGTTTCATGCTCATTTGAATTAAATAAGATTTTAGATGTAAAAATAAAGAAATTTTGCACATTTTGAAGAGAAAAGGGGAATTCTGTCCATTACTTATCCTTTCCTCATCCTATCTGTTACATTTAAAGCTTACAAAACATGGACAAAATTGTTTCTATTTAAAAAGTGTTCAAAACGTGTCTGAATATTTGCAGTGTAGAAGCGATTTAGCAAGTATTTTTTCTATCAAGTACTTTTGTTGGAATTAAAATTTTCCAACATTTACACACAAGGGGTTTGAATACAACAAAGAAACAGTAATTTCGATAGAAACATTTTTAATCATCAGAAATTTAAAAAAAAAAGCATAAAGTAATAATAAAAGACATAAAATATACATCTAACAATTAGCTGATCCATTTACTACACCGAATCTTCACTTATCTATTAGAAAAGAGTTATTCTCCTTTCTTCTCAGTAAATGACTTCTATTTATCACTCGTGTCGAGCTTGACAAAAGGATCTGTTGTTGATCTACAAGTTTTGTTTGTATCGACCTCTTGGTCATCAAGAAAGTATTTTATGAATAGCGAGCTGAACACTGGCCAAATACCGAGTCTTTTGTAGAAATACCAGTTAGTAAGTGCGCATGATATTTTGCTTTATTGTGAAATCATAAGCACTTTACTTACTTTAAAAAAAAACTAAAGTATTAAATTTCAAATTTAATTTAAAAGAAGCTTTCATTTCGAATAGGTGTCAAGAATGCGATGGTTCACCAAGTTTGAATTTAAAAAAGTCGCATTTAGTTTGATTTCAAACAAAAGTACTATATCTGTTTGAACTTCAGCTTGATAAGCATGCTTGTGAGTTGTTTCGATACTGGCCCTGTCTCACACCCTTCGTGTAAGCTACTGGTGGCAGGCGCACGCTGAACATGTCGAGGTCACAAAGTCCTCCAAGTTCCCATTCTCAATCTGAATCAAAAAGATTGAGCTGTTTTCTGGAGTAGCCTACCCAAACAGGTAAAACTATGTCTATGGCAGGAACAGGGGACCGTACTTAATGGCATGAAGCATATTGGTTACAACTCACCAAAATTTCAATAAAACGCCTATATTCTATAACCTTTGAGTAGTTTCTTGAAAAATCTTAACATTTCTTGAACATTCTCTTTTTTTTTTAACATGTTGAACTCAACAGAAAGAAGTCAAGTCGAAGGCAATGACTAATTCTTAAAACAGAAACAACAAAAGTAACACATGTATTCTTGACTTAATATAAGTTAGAAGTAAATTGTCCCAGATTTTTCAAGATAGTATCGAACTAATCCTTTTACTTGGTTCTTGTGAATTTGGCCAAGCTCAAAACTTTCCTTTTCTTCTCATTGCAGATATTTATGCTTCTTCAACTTCCTCATCATCATACCATAATTTCCTATGCACTTCAAATTCCCAGTATGAAATCACGTTTGAAATACGTCAGTTCAAGAAAACTGCTCTCCCAGTATGAAATCACGTTTGAAATACGTCAGTTCAAGAAAACTGCTCTAGTTCCTTGAATGTGTTCCGAATGTGCTCCGTTAAAAAAGAAAAAAAGTCTGATGAAATGCCTTCCGAATCTGATCTCAATGTGTTTCTCTCCGGTAATTTTTAAACTTGGGAATACGTTTGAGAACAGATTGGGGCACATTTGTGTATAAATGAGGGCAACATTTGAGAACAGATTGAGACGCGCATGAGAACAGACTAAGAACACATCTAAGCACAGTTGTGAAATCATCGGTTTTTTTCTTGCAACTATGATGGCTAGAGAATGGTTGTTTGGTTCTACTTTCATAACGTATCAATACTGCAAATATTTTTTTTTAACACAACAAACTTTTATTCCATATTCTACCGCAAAGCTTATGGTTCTCATAAAACAACTACTTATTTTAACTACTAGTTATTAGAATATCTCAATATGATATACGTAGAAATATTATTACAATGTTTGCTGATCTGTGTAGCGGATGCCCGCTCATGAAATGGTCGGAGACCTTCACCGGTCGAAGGCCGTCCATTGCCCGGGTTTTACAGCATTAGTGTTGAAATAAGATGTGTACGCAATAAATGTTCCAAAGACACCGGGAAAATATGCTAAGTAATGAATAATGTGAGAACTCAAAGCATGCTCCCAAATGCGTTCCAAAAAGTGTTCAGTGTTCTAAAAAGTATTTTTGAAAGTATTCTGAAAGCTGTTCCGAAAAGTATGTTTCAAAGTGCTTTTCATAAAAAAAAAGGTACGTGCTTAAAATGTGTACAGTGTTCTGAAAATCGTTCCAAAAAGTATGCTTTACATTGCTCTTAATAAGGGGAAAAGTATACTTGTTCAAAAAGTGTTTTGCGACTTAAAGTGTGGTAGGACTTTTAAATAATAGTTTCAGGTATGAAAAAAAGGTGTTACAAAGTTGTAAAAGGTTTCTCACATTTTAAGATGACTTTTGCGCAACAGTTAAACAAACTGCGCAATTTCCAGTTTGGGTTGTAAACTTTAGACACCATAGAATTTAAGTTACAATGTTAAACTTTCCAGTATTTTGAGAAACGGGGAAATGTTAGTTTCCCGCGCTAATCTCGCGGCAATGCAGAAACAGTGCATAACACTGCATTCACATTGAAATTGTTTGCTAACTCAAAAGAAGGTTAGAAGCTTACAAAACAACAAATATTAATTTCTACATGCTAGTATTGCACAAAGAGAAAAATTCAAAACTCTATTTACTTTTCGACAGTCACTACATAGCACTAAAAATTTTTTAATGCTACAGTATAAAGTTGGATTGCGGCCGGAAAGTTAGCACACTTGAAAACAAACCCGTGAAAACCCATGAAATCCCGAAACGTTTCACGGAAATAATCATTGACGTTTCGGAATTTTTCTAGTGCACAGAAGTTTTGATTTTTTCATAACTTTATTTGAGTTTATTTTGAGTTTAAATTGTTGATTCGAAAAACCCCAAAAATAAAAATGTGCAAATAAGGAAAGGTAAGTTTTTACACCAATGGATTTTTTTAGAAACTAATGAATTCATAAAAAATTTCCTTTCCCATGTAAGCACAAAAATTTTTGCCTCTTAATCTAAAATAAATCAACTTTTCTCATTATTTTATTTCAGTCAAAACACCATTTCTACGTAGTTACACAACAGATTGCTCAAATGCGACTTCAGTTTAAATCAAATCAACTGTATAACTTTACATGTTTCCCAATTTACCCGTCATAGAAATAAAAACACACTAAATGCTTAATAGGCAAACGGATACTGCTTTGACTCAATTACTTGAGAAGCTCCCCAAAATGGTTCCAGTAATTTCAGAATGGCACAAACCTTGGAACTGAGATCCCAAGGCTCTAATACTGCTGACAATCTTCTCTAAATTAGATTGCATTCTTGCAAAGCTTAGGTCTTTTCCTACTGCCATTATGAAGACATGCCTTAAGTGAAATATCGCAGATGCTTTGGAAGCGGACCTTGAAAACTAATGGTAAACAAAGGGAAGTGGTAGTTGATGCTGTTTGCACAAAGAGATAGTATGTAGATCATTTATCAAGTTTGAGTCTATCTGTATAAGTAAAAACTTTGCTTGAAAGTACTGTGACTAACTGTTCATGTGATATTATCTATTTATTTGTTCATTTATTTGTTTTTGATCAAAAGTTCCAAGATTCCGTCTGAGAATTGCGTTTTATTGAGAAAGTTAATTATTTGTTAAAGTTCTTTTTTTTTTTTTCAGAAATGCTTTTAAAAGCCAACAAAGAACAGTAGAGCACATAATATACAAAATTAAAGAAGTCAAACTGCTTTTTTTTTTCGATTTTTAAGAGGCGGTCTATAATATCACACTTCAAGTAATCCTTCGCACTATCCGCTTTAGTCAAATATAGTTTGAAATGTTATCTATTCACTGACACAGTATCACATTCACTCAGCATGATATAAAATACAATAATACTTAAATAAAACAAATAGTAACATTTCGGTACGCAGAATGGTACTGCTTTTATAAATTTAAATTACTGTTATCTTATATTCTATTTAAATTTCATAAATAATGTAAAAATTAAGTACACAAATTATTGAAATTTTAATAAAACTTAACATTTCAAAGATTTATGAAAATGTTTAAACTACTTGAAACTTTGAAACACTCTCTATTTTAGAAGTACTTAAAAGCTAGAGCATATGAGGCAGTGAGAAGCAAAGGGATGTAAATTGACATTTTCAAGTTTTGAGTAAAGTCGCGGTCCTAGGTAGACTTTCATTGAAAAGTTTATCTAAATCATGTTGTATAGCAGCACCTTCCATAACTATCTTTTGCCCCAAGGCAGAGGAGAGATTCACCTACCATTTGCGCTGGTTATCCCCAAATTTTTGATTTTGCCACTTAGATCCCTTTGCTTCTCACTGCCTCATACGAATCAGAAAATGTACAAATCGAAAAATTAAATTTTATCTATAATCACTAGCACTCGAAAGATGAGTGAAAATACCTCGCTGTGAAAACGCAAATTACAATTTTTTCTATAGCTTCAACTAATACTTGTATTTTTACAGTAAAAAATACATAAATACACCCAAACCTGTTTTTGAGCGTTCTTTTTTTATGCGAGATTTTTTTTTTTTTTTTTTTTTTTTGTGCGGTATACGAAAATTTCAACCAAGATTGGACTCCATCATTGGTGAAATTACTTATAAAACGAGTGCGAGGTAGTATCTTCTGGTGGCGACAAGGCATCCCGTTGGGAAGTCACTGTGACCTCCCAAAAATTTAATTATTCGGGAAATTTTGTCCGACTTTTTGGCAAAATTATCAACACTTGGTTAATTTCGATTTCGTTTAAAGATAACTTACTATTATACGTTATTTTCTACGTTAGGCTTTTTTTATGCGGTTCCTATCCACCGCATTAAAAAAATATTTTTTTTAATTGTGTTGCGCAAACACCTTTTTATAGCTACTATGAAGTTTCGAACTTTTTCTTTTTTGAGCAATCACGATTCTTATTGCTTTCATTGGACCGTCCTTGGTGTCCGGTTCTTTTTTCAGAATGGACCAGGGGCCTCTGCAGCACCGCCGTCCACCGGAGGACGGAGATGTGCTCCTCTGGTCCCAGCCTCCACTAGCAGCACTGTCCACAGGAATCCCATCCTCCTAGGTGGTGGCGTCCATGTCCTGCATACACACACGTCTACACACAAACAAGTCCTTACACACATACACACACGTAACCACCCAGGAGGAGGGGCAGACTTGGGTGGACATGAACCGTTTCTAGAAACAATAGCCCCCAATGAATATGGTCCTGTCGCAACTCGTGATTGCGAAAAACATAATTTGAATTCAAAGGGTCAGAATTCAAATTATATATATTTATACGAGTATATATAATATACATTAATATTTTTTTACGCGGTCCCTATCCGCTGCATAAAAACAATTTTGGGTGTATATTTAACTTAGGCTTTGAAATTTCCCGTACGTTGCACTGAATATTCTAGAACGATCATATAATATTTAAATTTTACTGAATTAAATGACATTGCGGTTGTTTTCAAAAAAAGATTAAAAATCTGCAACGTTTGCCAACATGGAAAGACAAACACAGTTATCATCTCTCGTATATTTACCTTTTGCCCATTTTAAAATCATAGCTTGGTTAATTGCACTGATGAGAGACATAACGATCATAAGCATACAGATATTTACGTTCTTTATTATACCACAAAGAGTCGTTACCGAAACATTGTAACTACTTAATCCGCTCCCTAGATTCATCCTTTAATAAAATATCGATTCATTTTCAAGGAAAACTGAACGTTAAACAAACACGAGTTTAAGGAAATTTAAGATAAAAGGCTATCACATTCGATGTAGAATTCATTGAGAAAAATGAGAAAGAAACGAATTTCCGAATAAATTAGATTTCAGTGGGGAAATATTCGTTTTATCATGATGCGTATCCACATTCGGCAGTTTAAAATGTCAATATTTCTTGATTCTTTCAGATCATGCCTTTCTTGGTTTTGATATTATGTTTGCACTAAGTGTTTTAAAGTTATGTTCGCTTGATACAGCACATAAAAAAAGTTGTTTCGGTTGCTTTGTTCAAAACATGAATCACTGTTAGAAACACCTCCAAAATAAACTTAAACGCGCTAAAAGCTTTTGTTACTATTATTAAATTTTCATCTATGCTTATTCCATACGTATCAATAATACTGAGATAAATTTTCTGAGGGGAGATTGTTTTTTTCTTTATACCTTCCAAGAAACCTTATTTTATCAATTATTTTTAATTTTGTGAACACACATTTATTATTTACAATAATCAGGTGGTAGCTTCACTAACTTCAACGTTAAGTAGGCTCAGTTTCAAAAACAAAAGGGTATGTAGGGGAATGCGGGGCAAAGTGATATAGTTACAATAACTGATCTTTTTCAAAATGAACAAAAGGGGAAGTTTGCTTTGAAGATTATAGTACATAAACGAAGAAGAAAGTACTGAATAACAAACTTGCATTGAAAGATTATTTTGTTCTTGGCAGCAAGTTTAACTTTCAAAAAAATATATTTTCTTTCCATGGGGCAAAGTGAAAAAAAAAAACATATTTTTCTTTTGAAATATTGTCTATTCGATTATCAAACATACTTTTGATCAAATGAATGAGTAAATAAAAGAATAAATGAAAGGTAATGAAACAATAAGCGAAAAAATAAATTAATTAAAATGTGAGTGAATATAATAGCGTTGAATAAGAGAAAATAAATGAATTAAAGAATAAATAAGTAAGTTATTAAATGAAAGGAAAAACGAAGTAATTAATGAAAGAAAACGTAAGTGGTTTAATGAATGCATAAACGAAATGAACTACTTCACTTTCTCCAGCATTCATAAAAAAAACCTTAATATCAAATAAATAAATAATGTACCGAATATTATAAGGTCTCAATTAATATCTAAAATTTTAAAAACAAGCATTTTATCATTTTATTGTAACAAAAATAACGTTTTAACTTACAACAAAATATTACAATACGAGTATAAATTTTTGAAAATTACTTGTATTATAATGTGCTTTGATCTTCACAGGTAACGTTTCCTAACTGATATAGCCTACTCAGAGCAACAGTAAGATATCTAATCCCTAAAATAGCACTGAAATATCTTACTGTTGCTCTGAGGAGACGATATGTTACTACATAGTTGAAATATCAACAGATAGGTGGAGCAAAAAACAAAGTAAACTTTCCATCATTTCACTTCGTCCCGCTATTTAACTTTGCCCCACATAGCCCTACATATTCTAGAATACCTCCAACCGTAAAAGAATATTGAGTTGTGCATAAAAAATTATTTTACAATACTTATTTTACAATTATTTTACAATATTTTCATTGTTGTAAAACTCCTAGATTAGAGTTAGCAAAATGATCATGATCGATTAATCGATGTGAAACGATCCCCAGTTCATATCGCCAAGTATTTGGAGGACCATCTTAGCTCTAAGTACCTTTCTGCACTATTCTTACTAAAAACAAATCAAGAACATAGTATATATTTCTTGACAAATTTACACTCTAAAGATTCTTTAACATAACCGTTGTTCACATATCGCATCGCGGCAAGGAAAGTGACACAGCAAAAAAAAAAAAAAAAAAAAAAAAAACAGAATGGGAGAAAAATCAAGGTTTCACGAAAAATAGTTTTAAGTGATTTAGTCTCAAGTATTACAATACGCTCAAAAGCATTGTGATCTGATATGTTCTGGTTTGTTTCTGGTGTCTAAACTAACAGTGCCATACTTAAAACTCGAAGATTTTTCTTCTAAATTGTGAAATTTTAATGATTTGTCTCAATTGATTATATCGTTTTTATGCCACCGTGCACCAGTTATGTAAGCTATCTTTGTGCGAGTTTTGAGACAAGAAAAAACGTTAAATTTCGATTTGAAATCAATACTTAATACATTTTCCCAAAAATTTGAGCTCTGTTACTTCCTTTGCCGGGCTGCGATATGCTGCAGGTGATCGTTTTCTAATGAGAAAGGTAGAAACTTTTCATTGTTTGAACTTTTTAAGTGCATATTTATGAGACAGGACGTTTATGCTACTTTTCTTTAATTGTTTTTTTTCCTTAAATATGCTCGCTTTTTTTCTTTAATATTCTATGACCGTCCTTCAACTCGCTACCTCTTTTTATCTCTCTCTCTTTACAGAAAACGAAACGTTTCGAAGATAGATCGAGATAAATTGCTACTGCCGATCTTAATGACTGATAAGATGGTCACTAGAGCAACTTAAAAGGATATATTTTTTTTAATAATGTCTAAATTAGCTCGGTTACGGTTGTAGATCTAAGATTGAACAAAAAACACTACACTGAGAGAAAACACCGAAACGTCACATATTAGTACCGGACAATGTGTCGGTATCTCAAGGGTTTCCTGTAAAAAATAAGTACCTTTGCGAAACGTTTTCTGATTCACTACAAGTTTCATGAATGCACACTACCCGCTCTTGTAAAAAATAAGTTTAGTTAACGCTTTGAAGATGTATTCAGCTTCTTTATTATTTGTTTCCCCTTCATCACTGCCAAAGACATTTCCAAATTGACGGAGGTCCAAACGAAGGGCAACTGCCGTCTCTGAGTGTAGTGGCTGTACGAAAATTGTAAATCAAATGAGTTGTTGGGATTATTCTAAGGATTTTACGTAAAGAATAAACTTCTTGAAAAGTAACAGCATTCGAAATATTTGACAGCTGTTAATAAATATTCCATCTGACACTACCTACGTACTCTATCAAACCTATATTTTAACTACTACGTCATGTCGTGTAGGAGAAGAGTTTAAATGGTCATCACTCATGTCAGAATTAGTTAAGCAGTGGGCAAGTTGAAGAGTCTGCCAGTCCCACTCTATGTAAATGTTTTCTTAAGTAGTCATTTCCTGTTTTCATTCTAAAATTTACAACGCCTACCGATCTGGGCGATTTACTTGAAAATGTATGATCCATTAAGCAACCTCGTCTTTTCCCTTATCTAGACTAGAATTGATTTCATGCAGATGTGTCTTGAATCTGGATGTGATTATTCTTTATCTTGTGGCATGGGAGCAAGCCGGAAAAATTGATTGCTGAAAGGGCATCCAGCTTTAGCAAGGGCATCTGCGAACTCTTTACCCACAACGCCACATTGACTAGGCAGGAGAACTTTGCGTCCTCCATCCATGAACTAATCAAACAACATCTAACATTTCCAGAACAACTCGTTTATAGAACGTAAAAATAGAGCTAATAGTTGGCTGTGAATCAATGCAAATCAATATGTTCTGGCAATTGCTCTTAATAATTTCTGCCAGAGTCGTTTGCAGTAGCAACTTTCCCGTCAAAGTTTGCACTATTTCACCAACAGTTCTGTTATGACTGAAGCGTTTTGGGTAAACCTCAGCACCAGCATTTGTGTCGGCTCCAGAAGCAGAGCCATCAGCGTTTACATGCAACCAATGTTGTTCAGGAAATTTTTCGCGTAGAGTGGCTAATGTAGACATTTTCAATTCGTTTCACTGCAGGTCCTTTTACTAACTGGTAGGACTAAGTCTAAACTGTAAGATGCCCGATTTAAATGTCAGTTGTTATAAGTTGTGGCTGCGTATTAGTAGGAATATCAATAGCTATATACACTTCTTTCATTAAGGTAATTCCGGGTGAGTTGCCCCACCGGTAGAGATGCCCCAGTTGCTGTAATTTCGAAACCCAACACTAGATGGATCTCCAAGTCCGATCACTATTTCAGTTGGATGTTGAAAGCTGTGCTGTGAAAATTACGTGAACTTATTTCTTCGTTTTCTGCTGTTACAGTAACATTTTAAGTAAGTACCATGTTTTTTCTGCTGTGTTATAAGAGTGATGTTGCATTTTAAGGCTGGCACTTGTTAATAAGAATGAATTTTTATTCATCTAAGCTAAAAATCTGTAGTGCGAAGTTGATTGGTCGACTTCAGGCAATGTAACGCCATTTTTGCCGTCTTGTACTTTGGACTGCTGACAGGGCATCTCTCCCGTACAAAAAGGACAGACGCCCCAGCTTCTATTCGGGAGAGATGCCCCACATACAGTTTCAGCGACAAAACTCTTTTAAGTGTTTAAATTTTTAAATAGTATTTTTAAAATCATATAGTTTTTACAAATTGTGTAATGTGCGTAAATCTGTATATTTTTTAACTGAAAAAATATTTTTTGGAACTATAAATTTAGATTAACATTTATCAATAAAATTCAAAATATAGTTTTAAGCTTGATTAACGAAGTAATACATTTATTTAATATTCACAATTTTTATACTATTCACTTTCCTTTATCTAAGGGGCAAGATAAGTAACCGAAGTGTTAAGTTTATGAAGAAAATTAAAATAAAATATATTACTCTTTTTAATGAAACTAAGTTGTTTTATTTTTTAAATTATTCAAACTGATAGTGTTTATTCTAAAAATTAAATTAAACTTTGAAATGCACACAAGTTTCCGTTTGGAAACTAAGACAGATAATTATTCAGACGGCTTGCTGGGCGTGAAACGGGTAATTAATTATAATAGTTTTTGTATGTCTTTTTTTTTTTTTTTTTTGCTAATGTATTGTTGAACTTTTTCAAATTTATTTTTTCTGTGGTTAATAGTTAAATAGGTGAAATTAAATTTAACTAAACAAATGGACATATGTCTTACAAAGTATTTATCGCAAGTTAACTACTAGGAAATTTTAACTTTTGATTTGAAATTAATTAAATTTGAAATTTATTGGTACAATGCTTCTTATTTGTTTTAGGCAAGATGCCTACAGTGTACAAAAGGAAAAAAACTGGAGCAGCTCGTGGGACCTGGACAGAAGACAATTTAAAAGAGGCTCTAAGGAGGCTAGAAGCAGGAGAAATTGGTGTCAATGAAGCTGCTAGATACTATGGAATTCCTTCTCGGACACTTCGTCGTCGAAGACAAACAGGCAACAATATCAAAACAAGCTCTTTAGGACCACAAGGAGTGTTTGGAGTTGAAAACGAAAAACGTCTCGTCAAGCACATCCAACGTTTAGAAAAATGTGGATTTGCACCTGACAAAGAGACAATTAGAACACTTGCTTTTCAGTTTGCTGAAAAGCTAGGTCTCAATCATCGATTTAATTTAGAATCAAGAATGGCTGGGTATGACTGGCTTTCATCATTTCTTAGAAGAAACCCAGAACTAAGTATTTAGACAAGCCCAGGGCCTCTCTTTAGCAAGGGGGGGAAGGTATTAACAAAGAAAGTGTTGATCATTTTTTTAAAATTCTCTCGGAAGTGTTTGAGGAACATGAATTCTTTACAAGACCGGGAAGTATTTATAATATGGATGAAACCGGCTGTCAGTTAAATAACGTTCCAGGAAAGGTCGTAGCTACTAAGGGGGCAAAAGATGTTCATGTTTTGACGTCTACAGAAAGAGGAGAAAATATTACAGTTATTGCTTGTTGCAATGCAGAAGGACAATATCTCCCCCCTTCAGTTATTTTTAAAGGCGTTCGGGAAAAAAAAAGAGTTTTCTGATGGTCTTCCACCTGGATCTATGGTGTTCATGAACGAAAAATCCTCATACATCAGCATAGATATTTTTTTCAGATGGCTTAAAGATGTCTTTGTTCCGAGAAAACCCCAAGGAAAGACTTTACTAATTCTGGACGGTCACGCATCGCACTTAAACTGTTATGACTTGCTGGAATTTGCAGACAACAATGATATTATAGTTGTCTGCCTGCCCAGCCATACCACACAAGCTCTTCAGCCTCTTGACCGGTCTTTTTTTAAGCCACTAAAACAATACTTTAAAAAGGAAGCAAGGAATTGGATTGTTAATCATCCAGGAAGGACCATTGGGAGAATACAAGCTGCAGAACTGATTGGTAGAGCCTGGAAAAGGGCAGCTTCTGTTCACACTGCTATTAATGGTTTTCGAAAGACGGGAATTTTCCCTCTGAACCAAGCAGAGATTCCAAACCACTTCTTTTCCATCAGTGAAGAAAATGAAACCGACCTGTGAACAGTCCGAAAGTTCTAAATCATCTGACCTGACATCCACCCCGACAAAGTTATTGCACCAGATTTCACCTGTACCTAAGTTAGAGGAAAGATGCCGAAAAAGAAAGAAACAGTCGGCTATGGTTATTACATCCCAAGAACACATCAAAGAAAAAAAGCTAAAATCCGCTGCCAAATTAAGCAAAGCGTCAAAACCATAGACATGGGAACCGGTTTCCATGTCTATGGTCAAAACAGCTGGTGATGGACACACCCATTGAAACCGGCGGAAGTGATCATACAAACAACTGCCTCGAATGTGAGGAGAACTATTATTTGACAAAAGAAACAGTAGACTGGATAAAGTGCGTAAAGTGCCAAAAATGGTTACATGAATCATGCACAATGTATGGTAATCTTTGCAATGTTTGCGGAAAAACAAAAATTAGAGAAAATAAAAAGAAAAATATTGTCTGAATAAAATTCCACTTATTTCGTAATATTTTTACATTATACTTTCTAAAATGTAAATTTGAAATTTTCATATATAGGGAAAAAAATGAAATATTTTGCAATAGTTTGAGTTTGATTATAAATTTTATATGTTGTGTATGAGAGTTTCATATTTTATAAATTAATGCTAAGGTTGTATTTTTCTTTTTTTTTCAAAATAGCTTTCATTTCATGTGTTATAAACGATTGATTTTTTTTATAAACTATTGACCATTGTTTAAACTTTTTATGTTTAAAAAATAACTGATTTTTACGGGTAGGGCATCTCTCCCATGTGAGTGAGGCATCTCACCCGGAACTTCGGGAGAGATGGCCAAATGTAGTACTGTCACAATTTTATTTTTTCACTTAAAAAATGTACAATATTGTACAAAAAAACTACTTAGTATTAATAAACAATAACTATTTTGTATTTACCATAAACTTTCGTTGTCATTTTTAATACCCAATTTATATTAGAGCTCCTTTTTCCTTAAGGGGGGCATCTGTACCGAAATTACCTTATCTCCCTCTTATTACTGTCACACGTATTCATCATGCAGAATTGTGCTACTTTCAGAAAATTTATAATTTATTAAGATGAAAGCAAATCGTCTGATCCAACTTTGAAACGAACACAACTCCGTCCAGTCTCTGATGTTCCCTTTATTGAAAAAGAGACACGGTCATTAAATTTTGGAAAGAGTACGTGGAAAGAGTATTATTTATGCATCTATTTCTTGTTGAATATGTTAAAAAAAATTTTCTTTCAAAAAATCAAAAATTTCATGTTCTAACGAAAAACAAAACTACTGGGAAAAAAATCCCCCCCCCCAAATTTTGATTGCCGCAACTTGCGCCATAATCCCCCCCCCCCCCCTGTGGGCACCCCTGAATGACGCTGTCGTTTTAGGCATATCATATACTTCCATGAGCTGTACTTAGGCAACTTATTTAGTGCTTATCAAGGTGGACATCAGTGGGGCAGTACGTCTAAAAATTTAGCCTTAACTTCAATTCATGATTAGGGTTTTACAGTAATTGATGAGAAGCACGTTCTTGCTTGTTTGACTTTGACCGAAGTTTCAAGTGCTTAAAGCGAATTTACGTCATACAAGTGTAAAAAAAACTGCTCTTAAATAACTTGTGAGTGCTTCAAAAATGGATTTATCTGCACAGCGATGTGTAAATGCTGCAATGGAAATTACATGTAAATTCAAACGTTTTAAATTACCTTCTATATAATCATTGTATATTATGTATCACTTCTCAGATTTGTAATTCAATTAGGTTTAGTTTGTACAATAGTGAGTTATATTTCAATAAATGACAATTTTACTAACTTTATAAACATAGCACTAAACTTCTTATTGCAGTAATTTATTATTTCTTTCTCTTACATCGTTTAAAACATAGAGCAAACGTTTCAAACCGTCTAATGAGAAAAACTTTAAATTTGTTTTAAAGCTTTTAATTATAAATTTTGGAGTTCTATGAAAAAATATCCGTGCCCCCTGCCAGCCCTTTCAATTTGCTAGTGCAAATATAACTTATAAAACTGCAAATTGTGAATGAAACTTCCAAAAAAAAAATGCGAATTTCATTTTAAAGTTTAAAGAAAGTAATTTCATTTTAAAGCGAAGTTTTCTTTCTTTTCTTTTCCTTTGCTGATAATGAAAATTGATTTTGTTTCAAGTAATCAAGATGTTGTATTCATTCTTAAATAACAATTCAAGGATCTGTTTCAAGTTTTGAAAAATTGCTAGCTTTGTTTCTGATTTTTAGTTTCTAGATTTATCTCAGTTTTGTAATCAATTTTTATCAGTAAATTTTAAAACATATGTTCGGATTGTCTAATGTTTCGGATTTCTGGGATTCGGATTACTGGGTTCTACTATAAATGAATTGATTTTCTTTAATATATTGCTTTAAAATACATACAAAAACATTTATCAAAAACAGTGGGTATTTTCGTAAAAAATAAAAAAGAAACTTAGTGTTGGATTTTTGACCAAAAAATGACCGCCAGGGTTTTTTTTTTTTTGGAGTGGGGGGAGGGGGTTTGAAATGATGTCTCCCTTCTAAAAATGTTTGTTAGCACATTGTCTACATGTATACCAAGTTTCATGATTTTATCACAAAATGCAGTTTCCGGCTATATTCTCTACCATAGCCCCTCTACTAAAGAGTTTAACCACAAATCACAACTGGCCCGCGACACACCGACCCTTCGGGCGATCGCCCGACCGCCCAGTACGGCCTTGTTCGAGTCGATTTAGTTGACTCGATTATTGCAGCAGTGTTTGATTTAACTTCACATGCAAAGGCAGTTACTCGTTCTATACTAGCGCAGTTTTCGGTAGGAGAAAAATCGCAATTAAATTTTATCGGCCAATTACTTTCCGACTTGCGAAGCCACTCAAGTCCATGGATCCAAGTGGGATCGTTAACAATCTTCTCGACTGATATTCCACCTGAAATATAATCAGCCACATTTTCCCTGCTGTTACAGAAATACCAGTCACTAGGGTCTGAATTTGATTGGATTTCAGTTGTTCTATTCGAAACGATCTGTTTGTATTTTGAAGCTTTTTCCCTTTATCCAATGAAAAGTAATTAAAGAATTACTCCAAAGAAAAACTTTCGTAACAGGGGTAATTGAAACTACAGTAAAATCCCTCTAATACGGACACTAACGGGACAAATATTTTTGTCCGCAATAGAGAGGTGTCCGCAGGACAGGGGTTTAATAATGTTATTTGCATTGAAACTGGGGAATTAAAAATTGTCCGCATAAGAGGGTCGTCCGCCTTTGAGGGGTGTCCGTTAGGAGGGGTTTTACTGTAGTTTTAAAATACTTCAAAGTTCTTGAGGTTAACACTGCACCTAAAAGTTCTAGTCGGGAAAGGGGAACAACTAAACGAATCTTGTGAAAATATTCCCATTCTCAGACACATAACGGAGATATACAACCGTTCCAAATGCTTTGGTGTTTGCGTCGCTAAAAATGCGGATTTGTAAATCTCTTGTATGATTTACGGGATACGGAAAGTACTTTCTTTCGACTGTGAAATCTTTTAGAAGATAAACTTGTGCGCATCAAGCTTCCCAGTTTTGCTTTACCTCACTTGATAATTCCTCATCCCATCCAAGGCCGCACTCCGAAATTTCTTACAGTAAACATTTTATAATTAAAACAAATGGGGTTCTAAAACCTGCGGGATCAAAAATGTTCTCGGCCGTTTGCAAAACACATCGCTTCGAATTCTTCAAATTTTTTTATCATATCAAGTAAGGGGTTGTCATTCAATTTGAATGTATCACTATCTCAATTCCAGATTATGCCTAAAACCTTCGAAGATCGTTCACCTAATTCACCTGTTGTCTCTATGCCATTTTCATTCCATAATTTTCTTAAATTCTCCGAATTGGTTTTAAATATTGGGTCCTTCAGCATTTCGAAAAATTCCCTTTCTATCTCTCTATATTTTCGAATATGGTACTTAATTGTCGCATTAAGAATGAATGGGCTCGTCGTTATTCCGAAGGATACGCGAGTCATACGTAATATTCTGCAAAATTTAAAGTCCCCCTTCTATGAAAACCAAAAACATTTTAAATAATCTCCGTCTTCCTCAGCTATTCCGATAGTCAAAAATGCTCCTTGTATATCCCTGCAAAACGCATTCGCGAAATCTCAAAATCATATCTAGAACCCGAGGTTTCTAGCAAGTCCAGAATACAAACATTCATTTAAAGATTTCCTACCTGCACCTTTTGACGATGCGTCAAAAACCATGCTGAGGTTTCTTTCTCGGTTCGAACTACCGCGGAATGGGGCATGTAATAAGAATCGATTTCAAAATCTGAAGAACATTCTTCGACAATATTCTCTTTCATCTGACACTTAACAATGTTTTTGTAATCATTGTACAGCCAATTATTTTCTTTTACTTTAATACTTAATTTATCAAATCTTCGTTTCGCTATCACCCAATTATTGTGCAATTCACTTGGCTTTTCCTCTCAAAGCGATTTCGTTTCATACATTTCTTTCTTAAATTTTCCTTAAAACTAGAAATAAAATCTTTATTGCGATGCGAAATACCCTTTTCAGAATCGTGAACTCTCATGGATTCTAAGTTCCAAAATTAGGTCAACGGTTCATTCAAATTGGAACAGCAGTCAACTTTAAAAACAGATGTGTTTTGTTTATAACTTACATCTATCGGAGATATTCTACTTTGAATTACTGTTCCGAAAATGGTATCGATTGCAAATAAAGTTTTTGTTAACTTCTTTTTCCCTGTATGAATTTGCCAAAAATACTGCGCGTTTTCAACAGGGAAATCTCGCTCTCATTTAGTTTATTTATACGTATTCGACATCTGAATGCCTTTAGCACTAAGCGCCTTTTCTTAATTTATTAGTTGACGTTCTAAACGGGTGGTACCAGAAATAAAATCACTAAGCAAAGCTTCTATTAAGATTTTCTCCTCAGAGTCACGCGCATTGCTAAGAGTGAATTCTACAACATCATATTTCTCATGTACTGGTTCCCGGGAACCAAACGTCTTATATTAAGGGTAATTTTAACTCAATGGCTAAATCCTTTTTTAAGAAACACCTTTGAGGCGCATTGTCTAGCTATAAGTTAATTTCCTTCTTATGTGATTCATGCTCTAAAATAACATTGCACGTTTCCAATAATACCTCATATCACAACCGAAAGTATTCACATTCGACCGCGAAATAATCTTGGAAGGAACTTCAGAATTGGCGTCGACAGTACTATCTGACAAGCAGAAACTCACACTAGTAAAAAATGCCATTTTTTCTTAACAATAATTTCCTATCCTCTATTGACAACGGACAACAGTCTGAAGTGTGGTCATTTTTATTTTCCAACAAACAAAATACACATTTACTCACATTTAAGACACATGCTACGAAAAGTATTTTTAATTTTACCACAAGTAGAATCTGCTTTGTATTTATTAGATCTTTCGTGCTTCTGATTAGCTCTTCCGAAAAATTATTTTTTAGTTTCTTTACGTAAATCCGAATCATAACAATTTTTTAAATGCTCGTTTCTTTCACGGCACTAAATTTAAACGTTTAAGAAGTTCAACAAATCAGAAATCACATTTTGTCGTCCCGTATGATTTACGAGTAAACTATTAGGGCTCGACCGATGGCATATTTTGGCCGATGGGCCGATGCCGATTGTTGGCCGATTGTTCAAAGAGGGCCGATGGCCGATGGCCGATTGTTTTCCTCCAAATGGCCGATTGCCGATGGCCGATGGCCGATGCCGTTGGCCGATGGCAAAAAAAAATAAATAAATAAACAAAAAATAAATAAATAAATAATTGATAAAATTATCAGGGAATTAAAGGATCATTGACTCATTTCATTTTACTTCCTTTCTACGAATAAGGAATCGTAATCACAAAAAAAAATCAGATTTTGACATAAATTTCTATTTTACGATCACGCAATTTAAACTTCACAAGTTTTTTCGGCACATCTCTACACGCATATGAACCTAAGAACATATAGACCGAACATATGACCGAAATATCCATTTAGAACACCTCCTCAGTTAATTATCGCAAATTCTCTTGTGATGTCTTCATGCGCGTTAACTTGCGTCACTTAAAAACTTTATGAAATAGTAAGTTGAAAACTCAATCGTACGTAGTATGATCTAAAAGTTCGAAGACAATTTGCATAAATCCTTACCCTGAATAGGGTCACATTACCGAAGCATATCTATCTACAAAATAGTCACCTTAAACGACTATACATTTCTGCCAACGTTCATACAGCTTTTAGAAGCACTCCTGGAAGACATTTTTCGCTACCTCCTGTAAGGCCTCTTGCCCTGCTGCTTTAACTTCATCGCGGGGAAGAAGGCGACTTTCATGTTCAGAATGCACGGTTCGATTGGTCAATACTCTGATATGACAAACAAATAACATAACGTTTCGTCGGACTTATCTCCGTGTGACTTTTACTTGTTCCCAGCAAAAAAAAAAAGAAAACATTTGCATGGACGCCGCTTTCTTCCGTCAGAGAAGATAAAGCTGCATCATAGAAGGTAGCGAAAAAATGGCTTCCAGGAGTGATTCCAAAAGTTATATGAACACTGACCGAAGTACATAGTCCCTCAAGGTGACCTTTTGAAGGTGGATGTGCTTCGGTAATGTGAACTATTCTGGATAAGGTTTTATACAGCTTGTCCCCGAACTTTTGGATCGTACTACGTACAATCTGTATAGGGTGTAGTTATGCTTCTCCTTTTTTGACTGCTGTATGATGAAAGAGAAAGAACAACAGCCCCCCCCCCCTTAAAAAAAAAGAAAAGAAAAAAAAGAACGAAAGAAAAAAAAAGAGGAAGAAAAACAAAGAGACTGTTTAATAACCAATTGATTGATTTATTTATTTTTTTTAATTGAACATATATAACTAAGATTTCAGTAACAATGTAATAATGTATGGATTTAAGTACACTAAACATAGTTAAAAAATATTAAATTATGTTGTTTAATCATTCAAAAAAAAAAAAAAAAATTAAGAATGAAACCATGAAACCGTCAACAAATTACGCAATTAAAGTGGAAAGAGTGGCGCATTTTTTAGTCATCAAATTAAAAGGGTAACAGATAACTTACAATATTAAATCATAATAGAAATATTTTTATACTTATTTAAAATTTATGAAGAGAAAAGTTTGCATTTTTCTTAAAAGCTATAACAGTGACATAAATTTTGCTGAAAAATACTACTTGATCTGATGTTTGTGCACATAATATTGAACAATTTGATTGTTTAATTTTTTATGAAGCTTTACAAACAAGTTCAAATAAAATTTTTCAATTTTACAATAATTTTCTCAAATTTAAAAAAATGCATAATAGAAAATCCTTAAAACTTTTCTATAAAAAACGAAAATTAACTTATTCATTGATTTTATATAAATAAATAAAAATAGTTACTTACAGTAGAAAAAAATCGATCGCTATTAATGATGCAAAAAAGATGGCGCATTACGAAATATAGGTGCAACAAGTATGAGAAATACGCAAAATGACATTTCTTGACCAAAATAAAAAATCGATAAATATTTAAGAAATGTTTTGAAACGACGAGAAAGGGTTGAGGGGGGGGGTCACCCTCATATTTTGGAGCAACTCACACTTCGGCCGCAACTTCAGCATTATTTTTTTAGTACAGAACCGCTACCGCGAACGCCTCGGAAGAGTTTCTGAATCTACTTCAGCACTTCCGAAGAAAAAATTCAAAAGTCTCTTTGATTTCGGAATTATGTCACCATCCAAAACGTCTTTAATCAATTTCTTACATTAATGCTCTAAATTCTTCCTAAACAATAGATAAAGTTTGAAAACAAAATCTCAAATTTTATGAATGGTGATAGTTTTAAACAACTCAGAAGTACGAATACAGTTTAATTTCAGAAATTCAGGGAGTGGGAGGAGGGGCACGCAAGTGTTTCTCGGAAATTCAAAAAATAGTCGTAAAAAATAGAGTTCAAAATAATCATAAATATGGAGCAGAATAAAACTTGTACCCGAGTTTGTTTTGACATGCAGTGGCGGATTTATTATATAGCAAATGTTGTAATTGCGCGAGAGGCCCCATAATCATAGGGGCACCGTAGGAGTTACAAAAATGTTTATGATAAATGTTTTACAAGTTCCGTAATAGAGAAAGAGGGCCCCAAAATGTATTTCGACGGGCTGCAAACTTGTAACTCCGCCGAAGCGATACAGAAAAGACTGCATTACTGTGATTCATATTCTAAATATCGAAAAATTAAAAAATTACCGTCGGTTCAACGGCAATTTAACAAAATGTCACAAAAACCGGTTTCGTTATCTCATATTTGTTTCCATGGTCTTCAATTCGACAATATATCACCAAATGATTGTCAGTCTGAGACGATATATTAGTTTTGCATTGAAATAAGTAATTACTAGTTACAAAAAATGAGTAAAACAGGTTTTTCAGAACAATCGATGGAAAACAAAAAGGGAAGTGCACAACTGGAACGTACGCACACCCCACATGCGAAACCTTCTACAGCTTACCATTTTTGAGTTATGACTTATGAGACAGATATAAGTACATCCAGCTGCAGTAAACAACGCAATAATTAACTTGCAGTGTTAAAAACTCTTTCAGGGGTAACTAAAAACTAAAATAGAAATTCATACAGAAATTTAAGTAAACAATTTTATATGAAAACAATAACTCCTTTACTTTGTATTACAAAGTAAAACAGCAAAGGTCCTTTTTTTTTTTTCAAAAACATCGGCCAATTCCATCGGCTTTTCGGTGTATTTTAAGGCCGATGGGCCGATGTTTCCTGCAAGTTTGCATCGGCCGCCGATGCCGATGCCGATGACTAAATTGTTGAACCATCGGCGCCGATGCATCGGCCAGGCCGATGCATCGGTCGAGTCCTATAAACTATACATATAACGGTAGGGATTCACAGGGAGGGGCGGTGGCCTCCCCCCCCCCCCCTTAGGTTTGTAAATTTGAAAAATTTCTGGGAGAAGGCTACTAGACTCTCCCCAACACATCACAAAAAATCGCCTACAATTGTTTTTTTACGACTTTAAATCCAAAACGTTTCTAGGGGAGAGTCCCACAACCCCTCTCTCCAATGTCATTGAAGATCGTCAAAAATTTTGAATTTTTCGAGCTTCCATTTCGAAAAAAATTGTCGGAATCGACATTTTTTTTCTCTCGAAAATGTCGTTAAAGAAAGCCTTGAATTTCGTTTTTAGAACTTCAATTCTGAAAAAATTCCGGGAAGAACCCTTGATCTCAAGTCCCGTAACATCAGTGATGATTCATTAACATTGCGTTTTTTGAAGCTTCAATATTGAAAAGTTAAGATATATATATATATATATATATATATATATATATATATATATATATATATATATATATATATATATATATATATATATATATATATATATATATATATATATATATATATATATATATATATATATATATATATATAGCTCCTAGACTCATCCCTTCACTGTAACAAATTTCGGAAACATTTCTGGATATATCAGAAACGTTTCCGAAAATAGTATGAATCCTTCATCCAATAGCAAGCTCCTCATTATTCAGAAAGCTTTTTGTTATTTCAAAAAATCTAGAAGCGGAAGTGCTGGCGCAATGCTTCGAAACGTATTTTATCCTTCCAACACGGGCGCCAGTGAGTCGGAAATAACGAGAACTTATTTTTTCCTTATCTATGGTTGCTGCAGGAAGCAACTGTTTAGCATTGGATTGCTTGTTATTTCATGTCTAGAGAGTGGTAAAATGTGTCGAAACTAATTTTACGCCTTTGCATTTTGGACTGCCCTTGATTTTTTAGACGATGTACGCAGCTATTAAGTTAGTTAATAACTATTTGCTTCTTTACAATTTCCAGTGCGACCATGATTAGACATATATTGTGTGTTCAAGCGTGAATAGTTTTAACACCCGTGTTTACATTTTATGAAAGGAAACCCTTTGGATTACTTATCCAGTTGTAATGGAGGTATTTAGATTTTATTCCGCTTTTTCACTTGTAAGTATTAATGAATATTTTAAAACATGTTGATATACATTTATATTTTTGTTGATTTGCATTTCATGAGGCTCCAATTGTAACTGTTTTTGGGTTTATATAATTAATTTAAAGTTGTCCTACATTCCTATATGCGCAGTGTACTATTTGTTGTAACCAATTGAAACTGATTAATTACGCAAAAGAAAGAATATTTAAATTTAAAAGCAATCACAGAAAAGTTATTCCGAAACACTCGAAAACGATTTGGATATACTACATTGTTTTTGTTTTTTTTTTTTTTTTGAACCAATCATTTAACTCATTAAACATATGGTAATGCAAATGTTTTCTAGTATTGTAATATGCTTCACAAAAAATGTGCCAGTATTATTTATCTTTTTTTATTATAATTTATTCATTCATTTTAAAATATTTATACCATTAGAAAATGATCCAGTTATCTATTAGTAAAAAACATAGTTATGCAATTAATTCATCTGCTTATTCATTTTGTTAAATATGGTTAAAAATAAAAATTCCTTGACATTAGTTGTTCCGTTAATAACATTTCCTTCGTGGATATACTAGTTTAATGTAGGACAGTCAGGAGGAATGAGTTTAGTGGCAAAAATGGAACAGCTGCATTTACATGCCGAAATAAAAAGTAATATTATTTCATGTCATTGTTTCAAAAGTGATCATTTTTTAAAAAACTATGTTATTAATATGCAATGTACATATGGGGAGAAGATGAGGGAGGGGCGTTCACCACGCAGACTGTGCCATTGACATTTTCAGGGGGTTGCTTTTAAGGGGGGGGGCGCTTTATAGCATTTTATGGGTGCACCATCACTCTTATGGTGTGTGGGGGGGATTCTCGTATATATGAAATGGAATAATCATGTAATAGAGTTCAATGTTTTAATAAATAAAATATATAATGCATTTTGCGCACACTGTAAAAATAATATCAGTAGCCTATTTTGATTAAGTATTTATATTTGTGATGAACTGGAAAAGGGCAAGAACAGAAGAGTCAACCCGAATGGTTCCAGCAGGAGGACTTGGTGTCATATTTAAATTCATCAATTTCTGTGTTGGTACTTTTCGGTACACTTTGTTCGTCAGAGAAATTGACTTGAGATGTACGAATTCCGGAACGCGAAGGGTAGGTAAGTCCTGTCAAATTTTATCCGGAGGTAAAAGCTATCAAGTTTGATACAAGATATGTTTTTAAGTTCTGCATTAAAAATACAATATGTTGATAGTTTTGTTTTGAAAATATTGAGAGAAAAACTGAAGTTTAAGATTGTTTAACAAACAATCCCCACTTTTCAGAAAGTACCCCCCTTCAATCCCCCGACGATTTTGTGATTAGGAATGAAACTACTATAATATTTCATAAATTTTCAAAAGTTTATAACTGTGCATTAGGGTGGTCGCAAAAAATCGATTTTTCGAATTTCTTCCGCGGCACCCCCCTGAAATGTGCCAATGGACTAGAAAACATGATTTGCAAAGTTTCAGCTCGATCCGATTATATTAACACGTGCCGCAAAGAGGCTAAAGTTACGAAAAATATTGATTTTTAGCAAAAAAATCCTAGTTTTTCTTCTTTAAAACCAAAACTTTTCATCCCAGAAACTTCGTTCTGGTCTCATTTTATAGGAAATTTTATTCTCGTGATGAGTTACCTATTCTATTTTTTAAACAAAATTTATAGAATGGTACTGGGCATTTTTCAGGTCAGGTTATGGAAGATATCACCAATGAGGAATTTTCGCGCAAAGATCTAAAAGCATTACAATATTCAAATACATTTATTTGCTCTTTGTTGATTTTAATTTATCCATTAAATAGGCTTCATATGGAGGTATTTTAAAAATTAAATGCAACAAATTGCTGATTTGGAGTAAAATAACTAAGCAGTTCAGAAGAGAAAACAGAATTAAAATTACAAAAAAAGAAGAGAAAAAATCTAATGCATTTTATTGCTTACACTGTTAAATTATACATCATTATGTTATTACTTTACATTGAGAAGTTAAAGTGGTAATGGCTTCGATATGACTGATTTTGATGAATGTAGAAAAATGTGCCTGCATTCAGACATAACTTGTTGTCGGACAACTTGTCTTTGGAAACGTCGTTAGTTAGAATTTAGTTTTACACCTGCTTCAGCTGTGCCATTGACAACCCTTAAACTGTTTACTATCTTTTTAGCCTTAATATAATATTGGTTTTCCCACTATTCATCAAGATCAGTATTTTAAAACTTTCTATCGATTTCGAATCTCTTAAAAAAAATTGTATCTCTTAAAAAGTTTGAGGAGAAATGAAAAAATCTACTTCTTTGTCCAATAAACTAAGCTTCTTTCAGATTGAGCTGTGCTTTTGTATCCCTTTCATCACAATCATCTTCATTACTTCGGATTTTAATTTTGCAGCCTTCTTTGTTTTGATATTTTTTTTCTTACTCCCTAAAGTATCATCAAAAAAGGAAATGCAACCTTCTCTGAGTTTAGGGACCACAAATGATTAATTATTTTAGGTAGTTCTGTGCCTACACCATCTTCATAAATACTTGTGTATTGAACCAAAGATTTTATTAACTGTAGATCTTGGTTGGGGGCCAAAGCTGGATCGCAGACAATAAATCATACTTTTCCGTAAATATTGTAGACAAACAAACAAATATCTTCAATACCTTTTATCTTTAAATCGATTAAGGAAAGCTGATCCCTGAGAAGATATATTTTTAAAGAGTATATGAGGCAGTGAGAAGCAAACACTGTTAAAACTACAGGTTGCGTTTGGCACCTTTCAGTGGTGAAACGCTTGTTCACCAGCGACACCCGATAGAGAGCCGAAATTGCACCCTTAGCAAGGGTGAAAAACTGGCTCCCTTCACCCAACGTGCACCGTAGGTGAAAGATGGTACTCTAGGGTGAGAAAAAATGGCACCTTTATTGCTTCCCCCTAGAGAGATTCCCCCCCCCCCCCCGTGTTGTTTGCGTTTTTTAATACAATTGTGTTTCATTTGTTTTGATTTATATATACGAAGGCATTTGATCACATTTCAACTTTCGAACATAGTTTAGAAGTGTTCATGACTTTAATTTGTCTGTTCGTGCACTAACTTTCTTATATTCACACTTGGATTCCTCAGTAATGAATATGTTGTTGACAACTTTCACTGCATGATCCGTACTGAAAATGAATAGGGAAGGTAGTTATCAATCATTTGTCGGAACAACCATAAATATTAGGTAACATTAGATTAGAATCATGGGAAAATAAAAGCGTTCATAAACGTTTAAAATTTTAATCGAGCGTAACATATCAATACTTAGTATAAGATTCGATATTTGAGTATCCTTATGCGTACAAGATAAATACTGATTTAAAAGCCCTTCTTTCCAATGTCAAGTTTTCCGTCAGATTAAAAATTAAAACGAGTAGATAACTACATTCGCTTCATGCAATAACGCCTAAGAAAGATTCGTTAACCAAAGCACGATGTGAAACTCATGAGTCAAACGCTGAGTGAGAAAGTTTTCTTTTCAGGCGGTTTCTTTTTTTCCCCCGCATTTGCTGCTTTGTTCGTTTCCACTACGTAGTTATTTCATTTGAGAAGAAATAGATATTGGTATATTGGCTGCTCACGTCGATGCATTTTTATTCCGGAATTAGCAATTCAATTATCAGCTGATTTAAACGTTTTTATTTTTAATGTTGTTGTTGTTCGAGATAGTACTGATAGATAGTTTTAGGTAACAGTTTTGCAGGATATAAATAGCAAGATATTAAATATTTAATAAAGTAAACGGAACAATAAGCAGTTGTCAACATACTTTAAATATGTTCGAAAGCTCTAAGTGCTACAATATGATCAAATGCCTTTACTTACGCGATATTTCGAAGATTAATCCACGAAATTTTCAGTTTTGTACTTCATTCAATGTGAAAGCAAATTTCGTTGCAACTTCCTTCGTTTGCCATTCAAACTGAAGTTGTCGTTGGACGATTAGTCAGAGCGCATGCGCAATGAGTCATTCTCTTATTGAATCACTTTTGTTAACGTCGTTCACCCACTGAGGAACCAAAAGCACCTTGACGACACTTCCTAGCCTCCGTTTCACCCCGTGGCACTGTTTTTTCACCCTAGGGTGAAATTCTTTACCCCTGTGGCACTCCTGGTTTTAACAGTGAAGGAATGTACACTGAAGTGACAAAATTCATGGGATAGCAATATGCAAATATACAGATGGCAGTAGCATCGCGTAGAACAGGTATAAATGCGCAGTGCTTTCGCAGAGCTTTCATTTGTGTTCAAGTTGTTCATGTGAAGAGATTTTGACGTGATTATGACCGCACGACGGGAATTAACAGATTTTGAACGCGGAATGTTAGTTGGAGCTAGACGCATGGGTCATGCCATTTCGGATATCGTTAGGGAATTCAACATTCCCAGGTCCACTGTGTCAAGAGTGTGCCGAGAGTATCGAATTTCAGGCATAACATCCCACCATGGACAGCGCAGTGGTCGACCGCGTGCACTTAACGACCGAGACCGGCGACGTATGCGTAGAGTTGTGAATTCTAACAGACAAGCAACACTGCGTCAAATAACCGCAGAAATCAATGTGGGACGTACGAGGGACGTGTCCGGTAGGACTGTGCGGCGAAATTTGTCTTCCTTGGGCTATGCCAGCAGAAAGACCAACTCGAGTGCCTTTACTGACAGCACGACATCGCTTTCAGCGACTCTCGTGGTCACGTGAGCATATCGGTTGGTCCCTAGATGAATGGAAAACCGTGGCCTGGTCCGATGAGTCACGATTTCAGTTGCTAAGAGCTGATGGTAGGGTTCGAGTGTTGCGCAGACCCCACGAAGCCATGGACCCAAATTGTCAACAAGGCACTGTTCAAGATGGTGGTGGCAGCATAATGGTGTGGGCTGTTTTTACATGGCATGGACTTGGTCCTCTGGTGCGACTGAACCAAACAGTGACTGGAAATGCTTATGTTCAGTTACTTGGAGATCACTTGCAGCCATTCATGGACTTCATGTACCCCAACAACGATGGGATTTTTATGGATGACAATGCACCATGTCACCGGTCCACAACTGTTCGCGATTGGTTTGAAGAACATTCTGGACAATTCCAGCGAATGATCTGGCCACCTAGATCGCCCGACATGAATCCCATCGAGCATTTATGGGACATCATCGAGAGGTCTGTTCGTGCCCAAAATCCTGCACCATCAACACTTTCTCAATTATGGACGTCTATAGAGACAGCATGGCTCAATGTTCCTGCAGAAGACTTCCAACAACTTGTTGAGTCCATGCCACGTCGAGTTGCTGCACTTCGCCGGGCGAAAGGAGGACCTACACGATATTAAGACGTATCCCATGACTTTTGTCACTTCAGTGTAATTGACAAAATTAAAATTTTCGAGATAATCATCACAAACATTAGGGGAACGTCTCCCCTGCTTAGAGGCAAGAGATGGTACTAGTAGCTCTGGTAGGGTATGTTATATAGCATGATTTAGATAAAAAGTTCAATGAACACCTATCTAGGATCCGCACTTTAAACGCATTTTATAAGGAACTTTAAAAAGTCTACTTACATCCCTTTGCTTCTCACTACGTCATATGGCCTTTGTCATCCATCTTGTGGGTACTCGAAAAGGGTGGGTAGTGTGGTACTCGTGAAGTACTCGTGTGGTACTTGTGGGTACTCGCCAGGTACTCGAAAAGTAAACATTGTTTGGAGAAAGACTCCCTAAATAACTTAAGCAAAGTGGAATGAACTTCTTATAGGCATCCTTAAGCTGCTACTGTTTTTATTTCTCAAAAAGAAAGCTTGAAATTTCACCTGGATTGCTTATTTTGTTTTTAGTCTTCAATACTTGCTTTGAATTGTCTCTTATTTATACCATTCATCCTGAAATTTTTGAAAAATATCTGGTTGAGGACTAGTGGACGTACCTATTTTGCAAATCAAAACTGCTTTTAAACCAACTTCTAAGATGTGGTAGCGACATGCTAAATACAAAAAACTTTTTCTGTAACAACTGTACTCACAAAACGCAGATTTGTACTGCTGAAAGGAGCCATAAAATGACTGTCATTTTAACGAAATCCCTAACAAGTCCTTGTCTAAGAACACAGGA